>NW_018128130.1:1707007-1710201 GCF_001952655.1 Monopterus albus
TATATATATATAAGCCACCAGTAGCCCACTTCTGGCAGCAAATGTTGCCAGAATGATGCTGAAGTTGCCTGTTTTCTGCTGGACAGGTCATTTTGCCTAACTGAATCAACACTGAAAGCAAGACATGAGCAGCACATTCTGTCTTTGTCGTCATAACAGCTGTCTGTCTGTCAGCAGGACAGCTGCAGGAGAAAGTGTCTTCACCAGGCTGACAGACAGCACAAATGTACTAGACAAACATACTGTAGTTTTCATGTAGGCTCATCAGGAAGAAATCCTGTTTTTATACAGCAGATGGATTTAATGATTTTATTGATTTTCCTCTGCTCTACAGCCGACTCAGTCAGGCAGCTGTTCTTTCACTTTCACTTTCACCCTCTGTAGAGCTCACGCTTTTTCTTTTGTGTCCCAGGATAGTAGTTTCTCGGCAAGCTGTAGCAGAGGGATATGTTCTGGTAAGTGCTGTTACTGGCGTTATGGAACTGGCTTTTTGCCCATGTAAATGTATAATTAATATCACAGCCTCTCTTGGTAATCATTATATGCCCCAGGAGATGCATTAACATTTGCTGAGCCACTGTCACTGTTACACTGTAGGTGAACTGCTGACTGTCATCACTGTGGCCTTGTTAGGAACATTATCTTGCACACAGGTAGCTTTAGTCTGCTGAATGAAAAATAACACATTATGTATTTATTTGCACTTGCCTCCTTGTCATTTGTTGTTAGCTGGACTGGCGATGGCATGCTCTGCAGCTTCTCTCCCACTGTGGAAATGGGCTCCACATAACACACAGCTTTCTCAGCTTTGTAAAAGGTGTATTTATGTCCAGTTCCACTGCTATTAGCTATTAGCTACAGGTGAAATCTGTAGAATGGTTTTGCTCATCACTTGTTTCTAACACCCTGGATAAAGGCAGACACAAACCACTTTTACACTGTATAAACCAGAGATGAGACTGGAGTGACTCTGGGATGTCACACACACACAAATAAAATCCAGACCCAAGAGCAGGATTTACTTGTCACCCAAAATCACAAACTGCAAAAATACTCTGACTGTGAAATCTGAAAAACTCACTTCCACGTTAACTCCAAGCACAGCTTGAGAAGTAAACACCAATATAACAATAAAGATATACACTACTACTAGAAGGTATCCCTCCACCACAGCTCAGCAAGGAACTGCTATCCTGGGAAACAAAAGAGGGAAATGTACTGTAAATAAACCACAACTTTGTAGGATACTGACTCAGATTAGCCTAATGGGACATCTGAAGCGTAATTTGAGCTTCAAACAAACTTTGGAGTGCATTTTTCCACAGAACAAGGGTGGCGTATTTTGTCCCTCATTTTTACCTCCCTCAAAGAGGTTATGTTTTTGGTTACGTGTGTGTGTGTGTGTGTGTGTGTGTGTGTGTGTGTGTGTTTGATGGTTAGCAGGATTGCAGTTGTCCATGTTGATGTAAAGGGTCTCAACAAATTGCACTGACCAACTGCATGCGGATAGTAAGGGATGCTTTTCATGGTCACTGATTAGTTAATGGCAAAAAGGCATTCTGCACTGTTGACTTACTAGCAGTAATCAGTGTGGTTGTGCTGCATCATGAGATTAGGGAAGTCACAGAGATTTATGCCTGGGCAGCAAGATGCACAGAGTGCCATTATCCTCCATAGAGTGCATTAACATTTTCTCTGTCCAATTACAAATATAGCCTCTGTTCATCAGTGGATAATTAAAGGTCTGTCTAAAGGTTTCGTGGAGGCTCACTGACAGCCACACACAATCCTCTGTGTGCTGCCGGCTAATCCAGGGAGACTTGACAATCTGTCCAATCACACCTGCTTTCTCAGCTCTTTGCCTCCCACTGCTAGTAGTGCAACAAGTACGTATAAGAGGAGACAGAGCTGTTCTCAGTCTGAACACAACATGCAAATCAGAATATGATGTCACTATGCTACTTTTAGTGAATTTTCTGAGCAGTTGTTTAACATAAACACAGAAAGTGCACTGAAGCCAAGACAAAGTTAAGCGAGATGGTAGGTGACATCTGAGTGCCTGATTTTGATTTAGTTTTAGACTTAGGGTGTTATTTACTAAGCTTCTGCAAAAAGCCATCACTGCAATTACATTACCTCAATTTTCCAATTTAGCAGTGTATTTATTAGCTAACATGTAAATGGGCACAGCCACAGCAGTGTTACTTTGACCACACTTAAGCTTGTGAGGACCTGGTGCCTGTATTTCACATGGCTGGACCAAGATGGAGCATAGAAGAAAATGTCAGCAATGGAATATTAATATTGGTTGAAGAAACTAACAAGCATACTCTATTTCCAAACTGCAATCACATAGTCTTCTGCAGCCAAATTAATGTCACTTTCGGCTTTTTCCTGTTAGGGGTCACCACTGTGAATCATCACACTGATGATTTGCATGTTGACATTTGGCATGTGTTTTACACCAGATGCCCTTCCTGACTCAAACCCAGGCCACAGCAACAGGAGCACTGCGCCCTAACCACTAGTTTATCAGGGAACCTGACTGGCATCACAAGAAGCGAGGAAAACCCCCTCTCTTTCCTCAAATGTGTTCCTAAATGCTAACAGTGTTTCAAATGATTAATAGATGCCATTCTGACAACAGGGGCACAAATTTACCACTTGCTTTATATATCAGCTGCAATTCCCTCTGCCACCAAGGTGGTAAATCGGGCACTGAGGAGTATTGTGTACATTTCCATTTTCTCCTCCCATATTTTGTGTCCCTGAACAGGAAAGCCTTAAAATACATATTATGTGAAACCAAACATGTAACTTCCAGCAGGGCCAAACCCCATTGCAACTCTTTAGTAAACTAAAAAATTGCATTTTCTGAAGAAAATGAGTATGGATGCTGACTGCTGAAAGATTGCCCTGAAAAAAGCTGAACGTTTTGACACCTGAATGCTTTTGATAGCTGAAAGTATGCGAAAGTAGATCTTTCCCATTCATTTGAATGGAGCAAGATTTTCAAAATAGAGCTAAATATTTTAAAAGTATGAAGTTTTGAAAAATTCTGAAGAAAAGCATGAATGCCCCTGAAGAGCTGAACAGTTTGGTAGCTGAAATTATACTGAAGTAGAATTTTCCCATTCATTTGAATGGAGCAAGATTTTCAAAATAGAGCTAAATATTTTAAAAGTATGAAGTTT
>NW_018128130.1:1712294-1718080 GCF_001952655.1 Monopterus albus
TCCGCATCACATGATCACATTACCATTAAAATTATGTATTTTGTGCAAGGCATTAACTCACCTGCTGACAGATGTCGACACAGTAGCTGCAGTTTTCTCTGAAAGGCCTTTATGTGGTCAAACATCTCCGTAATAATTAGCTGAGAGGCTGATCTGGGAGAAAGCTCTTGCCTGAGCGGGACACACTAGCTTTGCAGCCGTGGATAAGCATTCTTTAACAAAGTCCCCTGTAGAAAATGAACGTCCACTCCTGGCAATTAGAGCTGAAATCTCATAGCTGGCCTGTGTTGCGCTTTCCTGGGCTGACGAGGGTCGTGTGAGCGTGTTTTGTTGTGAGCGAAGTTTAGCTAACAACTCTCGGCTCTTTGTCTTCCGTGCCTCGCCTTTGAACCTTGAGAATGCTGCATGCCTCGTTTCATAGTGCCGGCGGATATTGCACTCTTTTAGCACAGCGACAGACTGACCGCAAATTAAGCAGACCGCCTTAGAATTAATATCCATAAAAAATATTATTCCTCCCAGGTTCGTTTAAAATGCCTTTTGTGTGTGTGCCACTGTCTACTGCTCTCCATGTTGCTTGCTGCTGCTCCGTTCTTCGTGTTGTTGTTGTTGTTCTTCTTCTTTTTTTTTCTTCTTCTTCTTCTCCTTGTTTTATTGGCAGGTTGCGAGCAGAGCTGGGAGCTGCTTGGCCTGACAACTGGGGTGGCATAATAAATTGTGGGGGGCCAAGAAATGTCCTCCCGGGCCAAAACAAATGTTCCGCGGGCCAAACTTGGCCCAAGGGCCCCACTTTGGGCACCCCTGGTCTAGACACTGGTGGTGGAACAGAGCCAGTAGGTGGTCAGATGTGGTGATGTCAGAAATGCAGGTTGAGGAAGATTTGACAGCAGATAAAGGAACAAAAGAGATCAGGAAAAAATAGCTCCCATTAACCCATTGAGGAAGAAGCAGAATGTGGCAGAACAGATCTTCCTTTTTGAACCTTCACAGATGCTTCATTACTACAGGTATAGTTCTGCATTTTGTTTAGTTCTGTTTGCTGCTGTTTTCTGGATTTTTTTGTCTAATATTCAATATAATGTAGATAGGCTTAATTCATACATCTGTTTCTGAATATGCTGAATCAACATTTGAACAAGAGATCATATAGGTGGCACTTCTCAGGAGTAGTGGGTGCCTAAAGATTAGACAAGTGAGTTTGTGACTGGGCCTTCAATCCCCAGACTGGTCAGATTAAAATCTGGGTGGGACAGGTGACAAAATCAGTGCTTTCCCTTATTAACACCAGGGCACCTTGAGCAAGGCACTCAGCCCCAGCTGAGATTCCAGATGGAAGAGCCTCCCAGCAACTGACTTTGACAGGAATGATGCACCATCTTACCTTCTGGCTTTTCTAGACATTCATTTTTTATTGTTTTCTATTTAAGTAATTATTCGGTTCAGCTTCAGGTTTATTGCCATTTGTATGTCAAACATGATTGACTTATACTTACAGAAGATAAAAATGTAATTTCACAGTGCAGCATAGAACACACATACAAACATTTCACAGGCTTAAGTGTAGCAAAAATTTGGATGTAAACAAGATCCAAGTTTCTTTTTTTACACTTGTAGCAAATTAATGTGCTGGTGGAGTCTTGTCTGTATATTTGCATGATTAAAGCCACCAGGTCAGACAATTTGCAATAGCTTTACCCAGTGAGTTTAAACTCTTCATTCACCAGGTAATGCTTATGCTGGTGGCATGGCCATAAATCATTTTCATCTGTGAATACCTTCCATCCAATTCCAGCTTAAACTACAGAACACAGTATAAACCAGCTCTGACTGGTCAAGGTTGAATTTTTCAGCAGAGCCTCTTTATTTCTTCCTGCAAGGTAATTACACATCTCAGCATGAAGCAAACTGATATTCAGCATCTTTGTGCTCCATGTGTGTCAGTTGAGAGTATTAATATTTAGAAAATCAATGTGTCAGCACATGTGAGCCTGATGGGAGTCTTGATGGGTAAGGAGGAAGCAGGGCCTGTTGATGTGCTTTACTGCTAATGTTAACAATCTAAGCCAGTAACACTTCCACACGACTGACACAGTGGGCTGCCATATAATTCTTCTCACACAGTCTAAAGCACTCCTAATAGTCACAGGAATCCAAATGTGTGCATCTGTGGCAATCAGTAGCCCCCTCTACACAACACGCCTGATGATCTATCCTGATGATGTTTTCTAGTGCTTCATAACAACCACATAGTCTACAGATGTGACATCCCAGGGGGCGACAATAATGAGGTGATAACAACCCACGTGTTTGATACAGCTGATGCTGCAGGTAGGCAAATTCAAAGTGGGCACACCTGCCTCAGTTTTCTGGCCCACCATGAGAGGAGCTGTGTTTATTCACCAGCAAAATGAGATCTAATGACAAGCAGCTGCAGCAGTAGCAGTATTATAAGGGATAATTCTGTACTGATGCCAAATGCTGCGATCAGCTGATGAATGGTTTTATAACTGCCACCAATGTGTACATTTTAAATATTCATTTTAGCATCAGGTGTTTAAAAATCTGAGAAAATGTTGTATGTCTTGTTTTAGGCAGGTTATGTCTACAAATACATATTGAATAAAGTAAAGCTCTCATCGAGCTCTGTGTGTGCATATATGCCCATGAAAGAAAAAAGGAGATAAAATGCACACAAACAAAATGAGGGTTGGGTACCGGTTCCCATATGATCAATGTCTAATGGACCACAACACACAAGTTGAATATCTAGGCTTCATTCCAGTGCCACATAAATGTCAGAGCTAGTGATTTAAATAGCTTCACTCTGGTGTTCTGAAACGGATGTTACAGGCAACAGTCAGAAGAGTCACTGCATGTCACGTGCTATCCCTAGTAGCTCTAGCTAATGGTAGGCAGTAGATCCATACCATTAGCTGGTAGCTACCTTAAACGTGGAAGGGCTGGCTTGTACACTGCCAATAAAATCCAAAGACAAAGAAGAAGAGTGGGCATATTTTCCCATCTTCAGTGCTAATGTACATTAGCTTCACCCATTTTAGCTCATGCTGACCATCACTTCCCACACACATCCCAAACAATACCCATACCTAAATACAACTGTGCATATGGGTCATCCAAGCAAAAATGTCCCTACCAAAGTGTAAACAACACTTGTGCATTTGGATAAAGCTAAAAAAAAAAAAAGTGCTTAAAAAAAATGACTGTTGCAATTGAAAATTAATGTTCAAATGTAAATGTAATGTCCCAAACACAAGCAAATGCCCCAAAACAACAAGTGACAGTGCCCTCTGTCCCCCAGAAGCAAAAAAAAGGTAGCAAGGTCACACTGTAAGAGATGCACAAGGTCGGACAACATGTTTGGCTTGTTTTTCAGTTCACATCTCCTGTTTCCTGACACATTTTTGTACTGACATAGTTATTTTAACCCAAAGCACAACATTTTTCTAATGTTAAATAGAATATTTTTTTGAATCCAAATTGATTGCCCAAACCTTCCCCTCTCTTTTGAGATACAACTCTGTTTACTCTATATGTCACGTTTTTATACTCCAGAAAGGACACTTAGGTTTTCGAACCAGTTGTTCCTGGAAGTATCAAAGTCCAGACGGAAACATTGGGGAGACCGAGCTTTTTCAGTTCGGGCTCCTATACTGTGGAATGGTCTGCCACGGGAGATTAGATCTGCTCCGAACCTGACTGTTTTTAGATCACTTCTTAAAACGCATTTGTATTCACGGGCCTTTGACAATTTTATTGATTGATGTATTTGTTTTGACTATGCATTTGTGTTGTTATTTTATTGTGTAGATGTGTTTTATCTGGTTTTATGTATTTTTATTATTTTTTATGTTTTACTGGAAAGCACATTCTAATGCAGGTTTAGAAAGGTGCTATATAAATAAATTTTGCTTGCTTGCTTGCTATATCTTATGTGATGAGATAAGGTGCATAGGCAGCTGCACATCTCACCACAGGTCTCCTGAGTGTAAGACAAGACACTCTGCATAAGGACAGTAAGCAGCCATGAGAGTAAATTGAAGCTGAAGTGTTAATAGATAACAATAGAGAGAACCCAGACATGGTTGCTGTCCTGGTGTTGGTCACATCAGCTGTGATCTGTCATTGGCAGCGTGTCTAACAAGACAACTCGCTGAGCACAGACAGGTATGAGGACAGAGTAGCGTGGCCGGGAGACTGACACCTGTCAAATTAATGTCCTCCTCTACAAGCTGCTCAATAAACTCTCCCAACAGCAGCTGGTGAAGGATGCGTTCCTGCTGCTCTCATCGATCTCCAACCCCCAAAACAGAATGCCTCATGGCTGTAATGTGACACTCTACAGCCCTCCTTTTGACATACTCAACTAATCACAAAAATGTCCCTGTTTTTACATTTTATATTTTGTATATAATAGTATTTTCATATTCAATTAATCACAGTTAATTCAGTAAATTTTTGTGTTTGTTCACTGACATTACCTCCACCAAGGGCAGGAGTAATGTTTTTACTGGTGTTTGTTGGTTTGTTTGTTCACAGCATAACTCAAAAAGTACTGAACAGATTTTGATGGATTCTTTTGGAGAGGTATAACCCATGAAAAAATTATCTAGATTGTAGTCCGTATCATATTCAGGATACAGGAATAGTTTAAATGATTCTTCACCACCGTGAGTGCTAGAAAGACTGCTGACTGTATGTGAGCACCCTTGTGGCCAAAGTGTACAGTTGTGCTGCTGAGCACCCCGAGCACATACAAAGACAAATCCCTGGATTAGTGACAGCTGCCAATTCACTGTCAATGCAAAAAATGGTCACTCTGTGAGACAGGGACTGAAGGAGTCTAGTGAGGTGACAGCCCACAGCTGGGAAAAGATCTATTCTATGCAGTGACAGCCAGGTGAGAGCCAATTGAGATTATCCTCATCCCAGTCGTAAAGCTATCATTTTCATCCATAAGACTGGTGTTGTGCCACTTTACTTTTGACATTTTCTTCAGACAAGGAAGTAAGCACTTAGATTGAGAATATGTGCTGGTCAGTCTATCCAAGTTTGTTCTGATGTTTTCGGAAATGTGATTATTTGTTAGCAGACTGTTAGCTAGCTCTATTACCAGCAGCTACACCGTATTCAGAGCACAGTATTCTGTCGGCAAAGACACCATTGTTCCAGTTACACATTATGAGTATTGCATTCTCCTGTACTCAGGAGTTTGGACGTTAAGTTCAGACTACCACAATCATCTGATGGAAAGTAACTAAGTACATTTACTCAAGTACTGTATTTAAGTACAGTTTTGAGGTATCTGTACAGTGCTTCACTTGAGTACTTTCATTTTCTGCTAATTCATACTTCAACACTACATTTTACAGAAAAATATTGTACTTTTTTCATTAAATTTATTTGATAACTTTAGTTACAAGTTACTTTTCAGACTAAGATCAATTAACCAAAATACAGTATAGTCATAAGTCCACTTTTTGTGGAAATTCACAAGCTACCCAGCAGTATGTAAAGTACTTCAAAGTATAAGCGTATAAGGTAGCTAATATCAGCTCAACTTTTACCAGGTGTAACATTTAATGTGATGTGTACAATAATAAATCAATATTATAGTCCAATAATATGATATAGGCAGCACGATGGCACAGTGGTTAACGCCGTTGCCTCACAGTGAGAAGGTTCTGGGTTCGGGCCTCACCTGGGACCTTTCTGTGTGGAGTTTGCATGTTCTCCCTGTGCTTGCGTGGGTTCTCTCCGGGTACTCC
>NW_018128130.1:1718202-1722662 GCF_001952655.1 Monopterus albus
CCCCCGCCTTTGCCCAAGTGCCGGCCGGGATTGGCTGTGACCCTGTTCAGGGACTAAGCGGTAGAAAATGAATGAATGAATATATGATATACATTAATGTAAAATGTGCCATAAGTACTTTTAGTATTTTGGGTATATTTTATGCTAATACTTTTGTACTTAAACTTAAATAACAATTTGAATGCAGGACCTTTATTTATAACAGAGTATTTTTACACCGTGGTATTGCTGCATTTACTTAAGTGAATAATCTGAGTATTTCTTCCACCACTGCGACTGTAACAAGCTGCACGTCAGGAAATGGAATAAAGTACATAAGTAGTACAGTGTATGTGCCACATCTGTCTACCTCAACACAACACCCCACACATAATTGTGTGTCCATGTTTGTGCATTGCATGTCCTGGCCTTGTTCTCACCAGGCCTGTTCAATGATCCAGTACCATGCTGAGGTGTGTGTGTGTGTGTGGCGATGCTGTCCCTAGGTGGTGCCATAGAAGTGCAGAGTCAGCTGTAATTGTCACCTCCTCACAGAAAGCCCCACCCCACCCCCTGGATAAAAGCTGCCACATTCTCTCTTTATCTGCACACATTATACTGAACCACAAAGCAGTGCTGTGTTGTTTCTGAACACAGACATGACTCAGAACTGTCTTCTGCTGCTCCTCACATCATGTCATGTTTCCAGCATCAGCAACAAATTTTATTTAAAACAAAAAGAAAAAACAGCAAAGCAGAATCAGAATTAAATGGAGAATGAAAACAGCTGTTAGGAAAGAGACAGAGTGGTGAATATGACATGATCCATCAACACAACACACATCTGGCTAGGAATCAAATGTTATTGGTCAGAAATAGTCCAAAACTATTAACCTGCCGTATGATCCTCTGTAATACAAACCGGTGAGAGTCAGTTCCAGCTTCAATGGCTTCCCGTGGAACATTAAGCTAGTCATTTTCAATTAAATATTGTTTTTAGTATTTCACAGGATGTGGTGAAAGCCCATAAGACCAGAGCTAGTGTAGCTAAATGAATTCTGTTCAGTATTCAATGGATAATCATCTATCTCCTATAATGAAATCAAATCCTCCTGCATTTGGGTATCTTGCCTTTCTTATTCAACTGATTTAGTTTTCTAGATTTTTACTGTACATCTTAATGTCAGAGTCTGGATGCCTGCTGTCTTGATAAAGTTTGGTGGACTGGGTAAAGACCACAGACAATGTTGATAAAAGGACAGGACTTTATCTTTTAATTCCTGGCAAAGTGACAAATGTTTTGTTTTTGTTTTGCTCATGTCAATCATAAACATGACAACAAGCATACCAGAGCTCCACCCTCATGGAATCTGTCATTCTATTACAATTATGAAACTATCATTGTTTCATTATGTTTTGTCACACAAACTATATGGTTGGGTTTAGGAACAAACAATGACCTGAGGACAAGTCCTGTGTTTTATGTACCTGCTGTCCACCTCAGCTGTTCCTAGCCTGTACTATTTCTCCTAACTTTGCTCATGTCATAATTACTACACTCATTAGAGGTCGCCAGGCTATAATACAAAACTGTTGTTAGTGATAACCTGTGGGCACAAACAACATATTTTATAAAGTCATTTTTTACAGGAGGACATTCTCTGTTAAACAAAAGAATGAAATCTTCATACTGACCTAGAACTGTTCTTGAATGTTTGTTTGTTGGAGGACATGAAGTCTTAGTGACCACTGCAGTAAACTGTAGCTGCAGCAAGTAGCCAACAAGGAAACTTCTGATCCTCAGCTTTCCCTTGTGTGTTTGAGTTAATGGCATACAGGTGTTAGGTTATTTTTTAGTTAGATAGATATTCAGAGATTTGTTGTCTATGAATGTTTAGTGCAGACTGCAGGCACGTCAAGGTTACAGGAAAACTGCTGTTAGTGTCAACTGTAATGCTAGTCTTAATATTTGTCTTAATGTGTAAGGTTATGTCCAATTGTTTTAGTACACACCACGAAAACAACAGTCACGCACCTTGACTTTTCCGCATGTTTTGGCTAAACGTTATAGCAGCTGCAAGGCTTGCTTATCGGGTGACGTCACGGTTCGACAGCCCAGAAAGGATTAATATTGTATAGCAATGCTTGGTTCGGGGTCTTCCTGTTTCCGGGCTGCTTTTGGCAGGCTGGGGGTTGGAAGATCTCTGGACTTGAAGTGTAAATTCTTGCCTGTGACTTTTTGAATAAACCAGCACGGATATATTTTTTATATACTCAAGTGGTCTGAGTCGTCCCGCTGAGTTCCTGGTTTGAAAGAACCGGATGAGGCTTTATAATGGTTTTTAGCCTTTACAACCATAATTCAAAGTACAGGTGCTGGTCATAAAATTAGAATATCATCAAAAAGTTGATTTATTTCATTAATTCCATTCAAAAAGTGAAACTTGTATATTATATCCATTCATTACACACAGACTGATATATTTCAAATGTTTATTTCTTTTAATTTTGATGATTATAACTGACAACCAATGAAAACCCCAAATTCGGTATCTCAGAAAATTAGAATATTGTGAAAAGGTTCAATATTGAAGACACCTGGTGCCACACTCTAATCAGCTATTTGACTCAAAACACCTGCAAAGGCCTTTAAATGGTGTCTCAGTCTAGTTCTGTAGGCTACACAATCATGGGGAAGACTGCTGACCTGACAGTTGTCCAAAAGACGACCATTGACACCTTGCACAAGGAGGGCAAGACACAAAAGGTCATTGCAGAAGAGGCTGGCTGTTCACAGAGCTCTGTGTCCAAGCACATTAATAGAGAGGCGAAGGGAAGGAAAAGATGTGGTAGAAAAAAGTGTACAAGCAAAAGGGATAACCGCACCCTGGAGAGGATTGTGAAACAAAACCGATTCAAAAATGTGGGGGAGATTCACAAAGAGTGGACTGCAGCTGGAGTCAGTGCTTCCAGAACCACTACGCACAGACGTATGAAAGACATGGGTTTCAGCTGTCGCATTCCTTGTGTCAAGCCACTCTTGAACAACAGACAGCGTCAGAAGCGTCTCACCTGGGCTAAAGACAAAAAGGACTGGACTGCTGCTGAGTGGTCCAAAGTCATGTTCTCTGATGAAAGTAAATTTTGCATTACCTTTGGAAATCAGGGTCCCAGAGTCTGGAGGAAGAGAGGAGAGGCACAGAATCCACGTTGCTTGAGGTCCAGTGTAAAGTTTCCACAGTCAGTGATGGTTTGGGGTGCCATGTCATCTGCTGGTGTTGGGCCACTGTGTTTTCTGAGGTCCAAGGTCAATGCAGCCGTATACCAGGAAGTTTTAGAGCACTTCATGCTTCCTGCTGCTGACCAACTTTATGGAGATGCAGATTTCATTTTCCAACAGGACTTGGCACCTGCACACAGTGCCAAAGCTACCAGTACCTGGCTTAAGGACCATGGTATCCCTGTTCTTAAGTGGCCAGCAAACTCGCCTGACCTTAACCCCATAGAAAATCTATGGGGTATTGTGAAGAGGAAGATGCGATATGCCAGACCCAACAATGCAGAAGAGCTGAAGGCCACTATCAGAGCAACCTGGGCTCTCATAACACCTGAGCAGTGCCACAGACTGATCGACTCCATGCCACGCCGCATTGCTGCAGTAATTCAGGCAAAAGGAGCCCCAACTAAGTATTGAGTGCTGTACATGCTCATACTTTTCATGTTCATACTTTTCAGTTGGCCAAGATTTCTAAAAATCCTTTCTTTGTATTGGTATTCAGTAATATTCTAATTTTCTGAGATACCGAATTTGGGGTTTTCATTAGTTGTCAGTTATAATCATCACAATTAAAAGAAATAAACATTTGAAATATATCAGTCTGTGTGTAATGAATGAATATAATATACAAGTTTCACTTTTTGAATGGAATTAATGAAATAAATCAACTTTTTGATGATATTCTAATTATATGACCAGCACCTGTACACCTGTTTTCGCCCCATTAAAAGCAGTTTTTCCCCACCGGAAAGCTGCCAGATTGTTCTAGACCCCAGCTCTGACTTTCCAGCATTTATTCTTGTGCCTGACTCCCTAGTTCTGACCCCAGATTGTTGTTTTGACCACCGTGTTTTGCCTTATGTCCCCCAGATTCTGATTGCCTGCAGTGTACCGACCCTCTGATATCTCCTCTCTGACCTCTTGAGTGTGGATCTCCTGGCTGTATGTGTTTACCAGCGCTGACCTTGGACTGTATTATCGAGCCAAATTGTGATCCTGGACTTTTACTGTTTTTTTAATTTATAGCTAGTAAAATGCTAAATGGACTGTATTTATATAGTGCATATTTCACAGTGTGTTACACTGGCCAAAGTGCTTTACAGGAGATCATACACATCCACCTATTCACACACACATTCACACACCAATGACGAGAGGCTGCCGCACATTGGCACCAGTCGAACCACCGGGCGCAATTTGGGGT
>NW_018128130.1:1723175-1725362 GCF_001952655.1 Monopterus albus
AATTTTTGATAATTAAGTTTGGTAAGTATTAAGGGAAATTGCTAATGGTAACTTAAATTTTTATTGTTGAGTGGTGTTCATGATTAAGGTAGGATGTAATAAAATCTTTGTTGTTTTTCATGTATTAGTTACCCCCTAATGTTAGGATTAACCAATGAAAGTTTGCCACACATGATGTTTATACTTTTCCATAATTATGTCCACTCCATGGCTCTTAATTGCATTTAATCAGCTTACACATATGGCATACATATAGAGGTCACTGCAATGAAGTACCTGCTTACATGCTGTTGCCCTTGTTGTGTTTTCAGTTCATTTTTCCCTGGAGTACTCAGCTCTGTAGTTTACCCTTGAGGGGGTGGCTTGGTGGGGGTCACTCACCTCTCGAAATGCTAGGTAGCTTCATCTGGGGAAACTGGGACATTGATTTAGTTCGACACGATTTTGGTCGTGTCGAAAGGGGGAATTGTTAGGTTATTTTTTAGTTAGATAGATATTCAGAGATTTGTTGTCTATGAATGTTTAGTGCAGACTGCAGGCACGTCAAGGTTACAGGAAAACTGCTGTTAGTGTCAACTGTAATGCTAGTCTTAATATTTGTCTTAATGTGTAAGGTTATGTCCAATTGTTTTAGATACACACCACGAAAACAACAGTCACGCACCTTGACTTTTCCTCATGTTTTGGCTAAACGTTATAGCAGCTGCAAGGCTTGCTTATCGGGTGATGTCACGGTTCGACAGCCCAGAAAGGATTAATAGTGTATAGCAATGCTTGGTTCGGGGTCTTCCTGTTTCCGGGCTGCTTTTGGCAGGCTGGGGGTTGGAAGATCTCTGGACTGGAAGTGGGGATTCTTGCCTGTGACTTTTTGAATAAACCAGCACGGATATATTTTTTATATACTCAAGTGGTCTGAGTCGTCCCTCTGAGTTCCTGGTTTGAAAGAACCGGATGAGGCTTTATAATGGTTTTTAGCCTTTACAGGTATCTGCCCTGTGATGTTTAACTGGCTGTTCATGTAAAAATAAAAGAAATAAAACTGTTGTTATGCTGTATGTTTCAAACTCCAAATAAGTATCACAGAGATTCACAATAATGGTATAGGCCAGCTGGAGCTGCTATCATCATCCCTGAGTAATGGGCTGAACAGTAGACCCCATTTACTATAACTGAGACATCACCATGACAAATATCAGATTGGGGAGAAGCTAAAAATGAGGACACTGTGGAAAACCACTGCTTTGTGTCAGCCTAATCCATGGAAACACTTCACATAATAATAATAATGCACACACATACATACAGTACAAGAGGTTAATTAGTTTTCAAGTGCTTAATAAATAAATAAAGAAACTGATTAAATGAGACATGTTTGGCTTTGTAAGCACAACAGCTAACAGAATATTGATTATTTTCTTTGATTAATAGTTTTGTCAGTCAAATGCCACAAGTAATAATGCATCTGATCAGTAATCAACACTGTCAGCTGTGAACAAGTCCTTCAACTCCTTCCTTTTAGGATAGTAATGAAAGATTTGAGTCTTATAGACTCTAGTTACTTTATCAGTTTTAGTTACTTCTCATGCCTTCAGTTCCCTTTAGTTACCTTTCATAATTTTATCTTATCTGACTACAGCTGTATTGATTATTGTGCATTACTGAGCCCTGGTTATTTTCTAATACATTCATTCTCCTTGCTTATATGTCTTACAATTTGAATGAGGTAGAATCTGCTTACTTTCTATAACCTTTGAATGTCTGCATCTCCCAGGCAACCAGACGACCTATTTACATCTCAACAAAGCCCCACTAGTCCACACCTGGACACACTAAGCATATCCCAAGTTCTGCCCCACCAGGGGGTATCTTGCACACACAGAGGGTTGTATCACCTGAAGACGACCACTTGGCCAGCTTATTGTCTCAAACACACACACACACACACACACACACACACACACACACACCTATACCCAGACAAGGAGGCTCCGGTTCACACTAAATGGAGAATAGTGCAAGACTTGATTCTTATAGGCCCTAGTTACTTTATAATCTTTAGTTACTTTTCAGTTCTTCATTGTCTTTCAGTTACTTTTCATATGTTTACCTTCCTTGCTTACACATGGTAAAACTGTACTGATGATTGACCAGAATTACTGAGCCTTGGTTACTTTAATACATTTATTT
>NW_018128130.1:1725873-1730917 GCF_001952655.1 Monopterus albus
AGGACCCATTGTTCTGCTGCCGCCTGGAAAATCACATGACAACACACCTGGTTTCGTGGTACTTCTGTCCAGGGCGGAGCAGCCCAAAATGCATAAATGTATTGTGAAATCATGACTCGGGGTTCAGAAGTTGGAATTCCTGCGGGAGCTCTATCTCTCTGAATCCAGCGCTGTGAGACTTTCTTGTAATCAGACTTTCAGTAAACTTTCTGTTGATTTTAAACAGTCCTCTCCTGTCGTCACTTCTCGTGCTCCAACTAAAGATTTGGGTTGATTTCTGACAAAGAGGTTAGAATCTAACAGTAACATTTATGCGGTGAGGTCACATGACCTGGACCAAGGCAGCAGCTTAGTTGAGAAACTCTGTTTACAAAAATTGCTAAACTCATCTAATTGCAGATTGAAATTTGAGTTTTTTGGCTTGGTTTGATTATGTTGACATCCAGTGCTCTGTTAGAGTGTGAAATTTTCACCGGGACACGCAAATCGACAACTCAAAAGACAAAAACCGCCACAGTGTCTACAGACCATGACATTAACAAGATGGCAGACATAGCAGACATGCTAGTGGAATTAATTCACTCCCCTCTGAGTTCGGACTGCAGTTGGCCATGATCATTATCTCGTAGATATGGAAAATGCTAT
This sequence comes from Monopterus albus, assembly GCF_001952655.1. Classification (NCBI taxonomy): domain Eukaryota; kingdom Metazoa; phylum Chordata; class Actinopteri; order Synbranchiformes; family Synbranchidae; genus Monopterus; species Monopterus albus. Next base: position 1,726,519 of record NW_018128130.1, read on the forward strand.
GGCAACACTTGAAGGTAAGCTGACTGAGGTCAAACAGGGTATGTCAGAATATACTAAATACATTAAAGAAGTGGACGACTGAGCTGCTACATCAGAGGATGAGCTAGCCTCAGCTACGAAGCACCTAGTGCACCTGGGGCAGAAGGAAGAACCTTCATATGTTTAGCCTTTGAGAAGAAGCAGAGGATACACAATCTCTGCTGACCTTTATCCAAGACATGGTGCCAAAGTAGTTTGAGCTTGAAACTGGACAAATCTCCAGTCCTGGTAAAATGTTCGCTGAACTTTGGCAGCACTGAAACCGAATCAAAATGAATGGTCCTCGAAAAAATAATTTGAAACGGGAGTATTTCTGGAATCTCTCACCACCATTGATGCAATTGAAGGGGAAATAATATATCAAAAACATGGAGGAAAACAACAATCCCTGAGTGGGACATAGAAGAAATCAGTCCAAACAAGGCTCTCAAAGTAGATGGTAGATAATCAATTGACCTGTTGATTAAGAGCCCAGAATGCTTCGCTGTGCCACTTTGCTATCACCACGTCTCCCAGAAAACTCTTGCAATCACAAATTCTTTGGTATACTCGTGTTTATTTCTTTTGATTGCATTAAAACACAAAAAAAAAAGCAGAGAAAAAGGCCAAATCTGATTCATTCCACACAAAACTCCAAAAATGGGCTGGACAGAATCATTGACACCTTTTAAAAACTATCAGAAACAGCTGCATTTCCAGCCTGTGATGCTCCTTTAATTTGTAATGAAACTCACCTGTAACAACCAACAGGTGCTGGCAACATAGAAATCACACTCGTAACCAGTTAAAATAGAGAAAAATTGACTCAACCTTTGTGTTGTGTGGACCACACTGAGCATTGGGAAAAGAAAGAAGAGCAAAGAATTGTCTCAGGATTTGAGAACCACAATAGTGGAAAAGCCTGGACAGTCTCAAGACTCAAAGTCCCTGTCCAGAGTGTGACAGAGAAAATGGACTCCGAGGGCTGACTTCACCATAAACAGTGTTTATTTTGTGCTGTACAAGGCAAGGAGTGCTATAACGTGACATAACTATAGAGACCAGAATGGCTGTAGATGGAATGGATGTTGACCACAGGAAGATTGTAGTTGCTGGGCTGAGCTGCGGAGCGTGGAGGTCACTCACTGGCTGGTCGAGTAGAGGTGGTTGAGGCTGAAAAGTAGGGAAACAAGGCAGAAGGCGACAATAAGCAGAGAGGATCGGGGGGAGAGAGCACCGACCTGGCTGGTGAATGATTGTCCAACAGTAGTATGGGGTAGGTCTGGAGGTAAATAGTTTCGTGTGGGAGTATGAGTCCATGCAGAAGGGCTGAAGGCAGGAATGGGCGAGGAGAAGGCTAGTAGGGAACGAAGGCAAACTGAAAACAGTCACAAAAAAGAACAAGGCAGATGGTAACAGTCTCAGGAATGACAAGAGTGGCTCTAGTTGTCTGTGTGGGCACAAGAACAAACTGGCAGTAGGCAGGTAGGAAGGCGAGGTAATTAAAGGAGATCCAGTGATTGCGGGAGTGACAACAGGTGGTGATAATGAAGATAGCTGGCAGGTGCGTGAAGGAGAGAGGGCAGGTGAAACCAAGCAACCCTGACACAGAGATCTGGCTGTTCCTGTGCCCACTGTGCACAACATTGTCAAGAAGTTTACAGCCCATGGCGCTGTAGCTAATCTCCCTGGACGTGGACGAAAGCTGGACTTAGATTTCTAGATCGAAGACGTTTCACCTCTCGTCTTCGATCTAGAAATCTAAGTCCAGTTGATTTTTTTTCAGTTTACTATGACCTGGATGACTGAGAATCTGCACAAACAATAGATGACAGATTGTAACAAAGGATTGTTCAAAACAGAGGGTGCAACAGTGTCAGCTCACACTATTTGTCACCATCTGAATGACAAGGGACGCTATGGTAGGAGACCCAGGAGACCCACTGCTGACACAGAAACATAGAAAAGCCAGACTGGAGTTTGTCAAAACTGATCCAAGGAAGCTACAGTCCTTCTGGGAGAATGTCCTGTGGACAGATGAGACTGAAATAGGGCTATTTGGTCGAGCACATCATTCTGTTGTTTTCAGAAAATGAAATGAGGCCTTCAAAGAAAAGAACACGGCCCTTACCGTCAAACATGGTGGAGGTTCACTGATGTTTTGGGGTTACTTTGCTGCATCAGCCACTGGATGTCTTGATTGATGAGTAGAGTAGAGTAGAGTAGAGTAGAGTAGAGTAGGTACTTTACTGATCCCACAGCGGGGAAATTTCTGTGTTACAGCAGCAATAGAGAACAACCAACATAACACTATAAGGACAGACACCACCATAAGAACAGGACTTCATAAAAACACGGAAAAGAACACAACAAGGACACAGCTGCTGTAACTTGCTGTCACTCCGTGCAGCACAACAAAGAACACTTAGTCTTAAAAATAAACGGTTACATAAAGGCAACAAAGCATTAGAACCAATACAAGTAGCGTCATCGGAACGTTACATTTTACACAGCACAAATAAGCAAATCAAAGGGGGGGGGGGAGCATGGTTTAATGTCCTCAAGAGGGGGATTTGGGCCAGCTGGTATTGTGTCCGCTGCTGAGACACAGTGTTTTGCGTGCACATGCACGCAGCAGCAAAGCCGGCCTGTGAAGAACTGTCATCACAGACCACAGATCCAGGACTCTCGGTGAAGCACGGAGGGCCGCTCTTCTTGTACCCCCATTGCAGCTCTGCCAGCGCGGCTAGCTCGTCCATTCATCTCGGAGGGGAGCGGACCGATGGCGAACATAGCCCATATCTCCGTTTCCCCCCCCAGCGCCTCACTCCAGCCCCGCAGTCCCACCTCTCCTGTCGCACCACCTCGCATCCCTATGGAAAATGGCTTTGATGGCCGGCTGTTGGCAAACAGGATCCTCCCCAGGCAGACTCAAAACCTCGTAAAAAGTATAAAAACATAATGCAAACACAATAAAGCTTGTATTCCTGGTAGCCCAACTCCCAAAAGTTTACGGGAAAACGACATAGCACAAAGAGCAGCACAGAAAACCTAGAAAACTCAAAAAAACAAAAATCGAGCAAGAGCTGCCCGGGGCAGCTGCCGCTCCGCACGGAGGCGGAAGCAAAAGCGGTTGTATGGCATTATGAAATCTGAAGACTGCCAATGAATTCTGGGGCACAATGTAGGACCCAGTGTCAGAAAGCTGGGTCTCTGTCAGAGGTCATGGGTTTTACAGCAGGACAATGACCCAAAGCAGACTTCATAAAGCACCAGAAATGGTTTCAGACAATGAGCTGGAGAGTTGTGAAGTGGCCAGCAATGAGTCAAGATCTAAATCCCATAGAGCTCCTGTGGAGAGATCTCAGAACAATAGTCCTATATCGACATTACCTGAAAGGCTGCTCAGCAAGGAAGAAGCCACTGCTCCAAGACCACCATAAAAAAGGCATACTGCAGTTGTCAACTGTACATGGGGACAAAGATCTTGCTTTTTTTTTTACTTTTTGGAGAACTGTTTGGCCTTAATGATCATTGTTATGTGTAGAGGAAAAAGGGGGAGGCTGGCAAGCTGAAGAACACCATCCCAACTGTGAAGCAGGGGCATGGCAGCATCATGTCGTAGGGGGCTTTGCTACAGGAGAGACTGGGGCACTTCACAAAATAGATGGTATCATGGAAGGAAGGAAGATGATGTGGATATATGGAAGCAACGTCTCAACCAGGAAGTTAAAGATTGGTCACAAATGGGTCTTGTCCAAATGGACAATGACCCCAAGCAGACTTCCAAAGTTGTGGCAAAATGACTTAAGAATGACAAGTCAAGGTATTGGAGTGGTCGTCACAAAGCCCTGACCTCAGTCCAATAAAACATTTGTGGGCAGAACTGACAAAGTGTGCGAGCAGGAGGCCTCCAGACCCGACTCAGTTCCACCAGTTCTGTCAGGAGGAATGGGCCAAAATTCCAGCAGCTTGTGGAAGGCATCCTGAAACATTTGACTCAAGTTAAACAATTTAAAGGCAACTAGAGAAATGCATTTCCTGTCGAAAATGCATGTGGATGCTGATATGCTGAAAGATCATCCTGAAAATGCCTGAAATCAATTGCTGAAACAGGTGAAGGATGAGAAGAAATGGCTGAAGTTCTTTGTTGAAATAGTTGAGAAGAAATGGCTGAAGTTCTTTGTGGAATAATCTGAAGGATGAGATGCAATAAATACAAGTAGGAGTGTCCTTGAAGAGCTGAACATTTTGATACCTGAATGGCTTTTCTAGCTGAAAGTATGCTGAACTTATTAAGATGTGACAATATTCCAGTTGGTCCCCACAAAGTAGGTAAAACACATAGGTGTGTGTGTGTGTGTGTGTGTGTGTGTGTGTG
>NW_018128130.1:1731022-1743181 GCF_001952655.1 Monopterus albus
AATGTCCTTGAAGTGCTGAAGTTTGATACCAGAATGGCCTGTATAGCTGAAAGTATGCTGGACTTATAAAGTGCCAAAAAAACAGACGGAAGATCGCAGAATAATCAGGAGAACATAGTGTGGATGCTGTAGACCATCCACACAATGATACCAAACACTGAGTGTATGTAAAACATATTTATCTGTTGTGGTACTCACTGTGTGTTTTCCTGCCAGAGAGACTTTAAGACCACTTACCTGCCCTTGCTCACACCTGCAAAGAAGACAAGTGAAGCTGCAGTTACCTGTCCATGGCTTACCTGTCCATGCCTGGATGGGAGACAAGAAGGGCTGGTCAGCTTGTTTGTATTTCCTTTGAATTGACTCTGCTGTCTGAGAGTTCTCAGGCCAGATAAGTAATGGATCATATTGTTTTGTTTCCACTCAACACTAGCCAATCAAGTCAGTGTGCCCTGCCCTCTTGTGAGCTGAAAGATGCGAAAAACTCACATTGTCATGTGCTGTGCATTTAGAAGTCCATACCCAGTATATAGATGTACAAAGGCAGAAAGAACTCTCAAATGTCCTTGTGCTAATTATTTTTTATGGTTACATGTATACACTTTACATGAAGTGGGCATGAGCTTGACAGCTGACAATGTGCAAAATGTCCTACAAAAACATGAAGGGTATTTGAACATGAGTATAAACAGCTGGTCTTTATACACTTGAGGTTGTGCATTAAATGGAAGGAATCAAAGATGAAACAAAGTTGGTTTGAACTGTGTACAATAAAAAGGGGGTTGGACAAAAAAATTTTCTTGGTCATTCTGTGCCCACTTTTATAGCAGTCTCTCATCATTCACTCATCTATTGCCACATTTTTTTAAATGAAAGTGTAGGAATTTGACTTAAAAATAATACCTGTGCACTTGTAGACTCTGGTGACAGTTGTGTCTGAGTTTGGATAATAGTGTCACACCATCTGGTAAGACAGCAAAGGAGCTAGTGAGTGGCCCTTTTATTGGCTCCGTTTTGTTGTTGCACAGTGTGCAACACAGCAATTTTCCTATAGCACAGTCATTTCCCTGACAGTGGCACTTCGGTATCTTGGTGACTTACTGTGCTCCACTCTGAGAGGAGAGGAGTGGCACAGGAGCACATCCTGCACAATCTGCTGCCTGCCTGTTTAGAACAGACCAACATATCAACAGTGCTGGGTAAGCCACTCTGAAAACATACTGTAGCTTTGCAAGCTACCAATTACTTGGCACGGGAAGAAGTTGGTAAAGCAAAGTTATCCTAGGGAGAAATCTAGTTTCTCCCTGACATGTCACATGTCATCAAAAGGTTTACCTGATTACCTGAAACCTAAACCTGTTCCAAATAAAACAATCCCACCTGGGCTTTTCACAAGGACAAAATTACAAATAATGTTATTTGTTGTAAACAAATCTGGGTTTTGTATTATCTGATGACAACTAAAACAGTAAAGAAAATATATTTGACCTGCACCTTTTCAGACCATTTGACTGACTTGAGCACTGGTCTAAAAAACGAGGCTGTTTTCTTGGCTTTGTACCATCTGACTTGTACAATGTCAACAATTAGAGCAGCATTCAACTTGCACCTTTTCAGGCAAAAAAAGTTGCTAAAACTAGCTTAGATGCTGCAATCTAGGGGTATTACAGAAAGCAGGTTTACGTTTTTTAAAGGTGAAATGAAGAAAACTCCAACTTTTCACTTCCAGAAACAGAGATCCACTCTATTCATCGACAACTGTGCAAGAACCTGGCATAAGAGACTTGGGGCCAGGCTCAAAGCTGTTATAATTTTCATCCGTAGGATTGATATGTCATTTTAATAATTTTTTTCTGGATATGAAGTAACCACTTAGATTGTGGATATGTGATCATTCTATCCAAGTGATGCCAATTTAAAATTTGTTTCAACATTTTCAGAAATGTGAGTGCTCATTATATGACCAAGCTCTATTACCAGGCGGCAACATCTTGTTCAGAGCACAGTAGTGTGTCTGGTGTTCCAGCTGCACATACAGCTGTGTTTCCTCTGTAGGAACCTGACATGGACTGTCCTACTTTGCTTTTCCACTGTACGGTACTCTGCTGATGGCAGTGCACTGCTGGATTCATCCAAACAACGCCCCTAGCTTCGACAAACACTAAATATTGTATGTAGGACAGTGTTTATAGCAGGATGATTCCACTGCACCGCTGTTACATTTTTTTTATTGTAAATTTGAAACCTACAGGTAGACTCCCACCTTTTATTTCCCAGTAGCTGCTAAAAGGGAAGAGTTCAACAGCTCCAACCCATGTGCAGCTGGCTGACCCAGCTGATAGATCATAATGGTTTACAGTCATCAGCTGTGACTTCCAGGAGAGCAAACTAAAAGGACAGGCAGATAGAGAAACAAGCACGAGAGGACTGAAAGCAAGGCTTGGAGTATTACACAACTAATTAAAGTGGCAAAAGGACTAAAGGGCACAGAAAGGCTCATTATTTACAGCTCTTTATCTCAGGTTTAATGAGAAAACAAGTTCCTAATTGCAACAAATTAGGCTTGACAGAGGGTCACAGGGCTGCGCATTAAATCATTAGCAGGTTGTCCTTCTGCTGTCTCCATGCTGCATCCCACATGCTGATCATTTCTAATCAGTGTGAGAAGGAAAAAGCTGTAGTTTGGAGTTTGGACTACACGTCAGGAGCCTTAAAGGATTGCTTCAACCAAATCACCCATTTATAGTGATTGAAAAAAAAAACAATCATACAAAGACGTATAATATGAATAAGCACTGACAACTGAACCTTGGCAATAAATTGAAATTAAGAATTAGTGGGTTAGTTCACTCAAAACACATACACAACTAAATACCTATCCCCGGCCTTACCTTTAACCCAAACCTAAACCCAATTCTAACCTTAATCAGAATCAGGATCAGCTTTATTGGCCAGGTGTGTCGGACACACGAGGAATTTGACTCTGGTACATCAGCTCTCAACTGTACATATCCCCATGCAAGGGGCAAGTAAACAGTAAACTAGCATAAGGCTGTGTCATATAACAAAATAAACAGTATTAACAAGCAACAAACAGTACAAACAATGCAAAATAAGCAGTATAAACAGGCAGTAAACGATGCAGACAAGGAATGCTCATTGTAAAATGGGATAAGTAGGACTAAAAACAGAGTACTTAAAACTAGAGACCTGTACGAATCTGTATAATCTGTACAATGTATATTTACAGGTATTGCACTGGGGATTATTGTCCAGTTACTTCAAACAGGTAGAGTGAGGTCCAGCCAAAATATCCTCACAATTCCACCATGTCCGCACTATTATGGGGTTAAACCAAAATTTGTCCACACAACCATACTGTAGAAAGATATGCACAGACATAAACACAAATCCAGTGGCATATTTATCTCATCATGTGCATGTACAGTACAGTATAAAACAAGAAAGCAACTACACTCGAAGAGTTGTTTAAAGTCCAATTTTGAGGTACTTGTAGTTAACTGGAGTAAATCCATTGGATGCTACTTTATACTTCTAAACCACTACAATTCAGAAGGATACATAATGCATAGAGGTTTCTACACTTTATTGTACTTTTTACTCTAGTACTCTGAAACCTGTAGTTATCCATTTACAGCTCAAGATTCATGGTGTTGCACTTCTTCAATAGGATGTGACATTTGTAAAGATTTCTAAAGTACCCTGTAAAGCTTGAGAGAGAAGCTGAAATCCTGCCTGTTTTGTTAACCCGTTTTGTTAACCCGTCAAACCCTACATACAGTTACTGTGTAAAGTGGTCTGTTAATTTCATGAAATTTACAGCAAATACAGGACACCACCCCTGCAAATTTTGAATTTTGTTTGAAGCATACAGACACCTTTAAATCTGTTTAATTGCCATTCAAATATGTCCTGTGACTAAAACCTCAGGGAAGTACAACTCATTAGTTTAATGCGGGATGTCTGTAGCATATATATGGAGGTTATGATGTTCTGCTGTACCATGAAGTACCAAACATGTGCTGATCTGATATGTACCCCAGGTAGTTGTGCAGCACACAGTTCTCGTCAAACTATTACAAAAAAAGATGAAAAACAAATGAGGCAAAATTGAAGTCCTTTAGAGAAGGACACTGTCTTCCTACTAATACTGCACCAATGTTTGATGCCTACACTTGATGCTAGCCTTTCTAAATTATGTAGTGTAACTGCTGGCATGCAAGTAATTTGCAGATACTGCTAAAAACATAGAATCAAAATATGCCAGTGCTGGCCACATGGCCAGAAAAGTTCCAAATTAAAAGACTGCTTATGAAGCATGACCCTGGATTGTTTCATTAAATTCACTGGGTTGATCAGCAGTAATTTGAAATAGCTCATGTCCTGCCATGGAAATGCAGCCTTTGATACGTGATCAATTCAGATTGGACTTCAATAATTTCTTCCCACACAGATGAGGATCATTCTGCCCTTGAAAAATGATCTCCAAGCTTGGCTGGGTCAGACTGTGTTCAAAATCACATGCTTTTAAAGTTGTGGAATAAGCAACCCAAAAAAGTTTTCTTTGCTGCAGTCATGCACCATTTTGAAAGAAAAAGTTCAAACTGTTCAAACTTGATTAGAGGGAAACTGTTTCAAGAGCTCTAAATAAAAGAAAGAAAACACAAGAGCTGGAGATTACCTTCCAGGCAAAGGCTGGTCACTGTAATTATTTCAAATCCCAAGTCCCAGATCACTGGCACTCTGTATGTGTGTGGCCTTGTTTTTCTATACTTGTGCGGCCAGTTAATATCTTTGCAGGGATTGAAAGTTCCCACGTCATAGTTCATCGAATTTTCCAAAAACTATGGAGTGTAAGGTTAGAGGAGGTGCTGGATTTGGTTAAGGTTAAAGTACATCTCCTGGAAATGAATGCAAGTCTTTGTAGAGACCCGGTAAGTGATGGAAACAAGGATATGCATGTGTGTGTGTGGCAGAGAGAATGATATATTTTGGAACTAGTTCTGGAGGACCTCTGTGTGAAAAGCTATAGTGTCATAAGGCCCAAGTTCAGCTTTCCATGGATTTTTGCTATCTCATGTCTTTAGATTCAAGACACCAAATTTAAGCAGATTATATCTAAAGCTGCAAATTCAAGCAGATTTTGGTGTGGGTGATGGGTTCCAAATAAACTGAACAGCATGCTCTCTGGTAAGGCAGGCAAACTTCTTGGTAAGCTGCCACCAAATGTTGAAAGGCTTTTGCTCTCATATGGCCAAATGAACTAACTTGTATTGCACAGTTTAATTAAAGTTCTCCAGAAATGTAGCACATATATAGTCTAATCTTGAATCTAGCCACTTAAAATGTATCAAGCTACAGATAAAGTTCATCTCTGATGAGGGAAAACTTGTTCAAATGAAATCATTTCTAAAAACAGGACAAAGAAGTAGGTACACCTAATTAAAATTCAAAGCACCCTGCCCCAAATTAAACTACATCATCCCATTGAAACCCAAAAGTATACTTTTAATTGCTCAAGACTATTAAGTACCAGAATTAATTTGAAATTAAAGAAATGTGTGATCCAGCCAAGATCAAAACCCTCAAATCTGCACTGATCAACATTTTTATGCAACAATACAACAGACAACATGTAATGTGGAAGTAGTAGTCCATCCATTATCTAAACTGCTTATCCTGTAGAGGGTCACAGGAGGACTGGAGCCAATCCCAGCTGACATTGGGTGAGAGGCGGGGTCCACCCTGGACAGGTCTCCAGTTTGTCACAGGGCTGACATGTAAACAAACAACCACACTCACTCCTACAGGCAATTTAGAGTCACCACTCAACCTAAGCTGCGTGTCTTTGGACCATGGGAGGAAGCTGGAGTACCCAGAGAGGACCCACGCAGGTACAGGGAGAACATGCAGACTCCACACAGAAAGGCCCCGGGTTGGTCGGGGCTCAAACCAAGAACCTTATTGCTGTGAGGCGACAATGCTGACCACTGCACTGGTACTGTGTGCAGTGACAAGTATAATTACCACCACCTGTGTAGTTACCCTCTATGGAATGTTTTAGCCTCTTTCACAAACACAGTTTGAAACTACAGTAGTTGGATAACATAATAGAGCATTTAGCAGCTGTATGTGTCCTCAGGAGTTGCTGGGGACCAAAAGAGAGCTCTGTGTCTGCTGAATGTGTAAATTGGCAACAAACACAAAAGCCATAATGACATCATACACTGATAAAATGCTGTTCTTTCAGTTTGTTCCACTTACCTGAAGTGGCTGAAAATATACTGTTCTACTGATACTAGCAACATGATGCTCCAAGACATCTACTTCTTCTACTTCTCCATAAAAATATGATCAAGGCAAGGCAAGTGCATTTATACATCAAGGTAATTCAAAGTGCTTAACACAATGCACACAAATAGAAAAAAAACATTAGTCAATTTAGCAACAACCACATTTCTTACATGTCCCCACCTGGTACTATCTGGCACCAGCATTTGGTAAAAATCCCATTGACCAATATTTAAAATATGGTTTTAAACTCTTTAAGATTACACACAGACATATCACTTCACTGACAGGTGAAGTGATATGTCAACATTGATTATCTTGTTACAGCAGCACCTGTCAGTGTGTGGGGTATATTAGGCAGCAAGTGAGCATTCAATCCTCGAAGTCGATGTGTTGGAAGCAGGAAAAAGAGGCAAGTGCAAAAGGGTCAAACAATGATGGCTGATGAGTCGGTCAGAGTGACTCCAGGTCTGGTTGGGTGTTCTTGGTCTGCAGTGGTTACCACCTACCATCAGTGTCTAAGGAAGGACAAACAGTGAACTGGAGACAGGGTCATAGACGCCCACAGCTCACTGATGATGAGGTTGATCTGCTGTAAATTAAACATTCAAATTCCATTTGCACTTTTCAGAGGTGGAGTCAAATTGCTTGTATTTTAACATACTTGTCAATTGTTTGAAGGCCACGATACGCTAACCCCTGGACATAGGAATAAAGCTTACCTCTCACACTAAGGCGGCATATTTGAAACATATTAAAGCTCCAAACACTGCTTGAGGTTGTATGATGGAGATATTCACTCAGTAATTGACTACCATGAACCTGCGAACAGAGTTCCCTGCAGACCTCCCTCTTTCATGTTATTAATTCAGCATACTATTAATCCAGGATAAGACCCCAAACCTCCCAAATAAAAACAACCTGCAGTTTATTGTCGCAGCTTCCTCCTTAAACCCTCAGATGTTACAGTACTGAGAAACTTTTATAAGCCAGGATACTCTGGCTCTTTGAGGAAGTGTTAAATTTTGTCTGAAATAACCAATGAAAGCTGTGTCACTGGACACTTAAGACCATATTTGTTTTGCACAGTGTTTAGTTGACATAAGATTTTATTAAGGATAGGATATTTAAAAAATAGCGTATATTATGTAACAAGTAAATAACTGGATGTTTTTTAGATAGAATCTTTTTCGAACATAACTTTCTAAACACCGCCTCCCTTTGGACAGCCAGCCGGTTTTGTATGGCATAACACCCGAGCAACAAGCCCAATCAGAAGAGTGCTGCTTGTGTTGTCACCGTGAGGTATCTGCAGCCAGGCAGCTTGTTAACACCACTGGGTTGCCACTGCCTTTTTTAACATTCTGAGACACTGTCGAGAAGGTTGGCATACTATTAATACTGTTGATTATTAAACTATATGGTTAAACTGTCCAAAAATCCTTCCGTCCAGCAGCCAGCCAGTTATGTTTGGCATAACGCTCGAGCAACAAACCCAATCAGAGAGGCACTGCGTCTCTGAGACACTGCTGAGAGGATCGGCATGCTATTCTGAAGTATCTGTCTAAAAATCATTTTATCGGATCAGTCTTTGCCTTCTGTCAACCCTGTGAACTGTTATGCAACCTCACACACTCACTAAGACTTAGGTAATCACACTCACTGGGAACTGGGTAACCAAACACTGAGAAATGTGTGTCTTCCCCTCTACCATTTAAAAGTGCAAACTTACTAAAATCATAGGAATGTCAATAACATCAAACCTGACTCAATAACCACAGAGAGTATTAAACCTTTTCAGGAATTTTATATAGAAGCTTAACAGAGCTACAGCAAAGCAAAAGCAATAAAATATAAACCTTAAAATCATCAATAATCGGCTTTAATTCTAAATAAATAACTACTAGTTCTAAACATAAATTTAAAATGATCATACTGATTAAAATCATTATGGTTGAGCTAAGCTCTTGATCTGAATAAAAGGTCTCACGTCACTGATCCTCAGCTGGCTCTGGGTGGGCGGGTCAAACACAGGAAATACCAAAACCAAAAAATGCTGGAGAGTCAGAGCTGGAGTCGAGAACAATCTGGCAGTGTCCTCATTGGAGGACGCTGCCTAAATAGAGGTGAAAACAGGTGCAGTGAAGAAAAACAGGAAGTAACATCAAAATAAAAGCATGACAGGAAGCAGCGGAACCAAATCATGACAATTTTGCAGATTCAAAGATTTTGAAAGACTGACCTGCAAAGTGTATTTTTCAGTTAACAACAGATACTGGGAGTACAAAAAAAAAGTTTTGTTTTTCCACTCAAAATACCGATGTGGATCTGAGATCCAAAAATGTTAAATTATCAGAGGGTGTGGCCTGAAAAAGCACTGACTTGCTTTAGTTTTTTTTACCAGCTTGGACCTATGAATGTACTGCTTTTGTTTATCAGCTTTTTTTTTGGCATGATATGTCCCTGATGCTGTGACATACAAGGCATTGCTCCACAGTATCTAGAGAAGCAGCAGATTGCTGGGGCCCAGGGCTCTGCCAGGCTTAGCAGGTCACATCCTTTCAGTGCCCGTGCCATGCTGCAGTCAAGCCAGAAGCCAAACCTCCTGCCACCGGGAACGTCACACTCCCACAGAAACGGGGCCAGCACCATGTCTGTCCTCTCCTTATTCAGCTCCCAGCTGACTTGGGCACATCATGTACTGGACATATGGGAATGAGTCATATCCGCCAGTGAAATCACTCATGTGATAATATAAGCTATACGGTCTCAGAGTAAAGACAAATAGGTACAAGACAGCAGTGAGCTCTCCAAGATAAAGATGGGAACCCATTAGTGACAACATGGGAGGTCATGGTGCGACAGTCGCTCCAGTCTGACTGATGCAAATTGTTTCCGCAAAACAGTGGTCATAGACAAAAAGCTGCCATTTATTGGTTGTTGTTGTATGTCCTCAAACATCTTCCTTTTTGATAAATAACACTGCCTTGGAGCTCAGAGATAACATGAGAACATGTGAAGTTGTTCTTCTGTTCTACATCTGTAAAAGGCAAAATTCTTAGTACACAGTCAAGGACATGAAGTAGAAGAAACCGAGCTAGTGCTGAAGACTAAACCCATGTTTAGACATATATTTACATAGTCACCTGACTGTACAGTTATTCCCCCCATTTGCACTCTTTCAATGCATTTCATAGGTGATGTGTTTGCTACATGGTTTTTTTTTTACATTCAAGTCCCTGCAACTTGTTAAAATTATGTCATGAAGTGTAGTTGTTGTCCATGACAATCAGTTATTCCTCAGTGTTGTTTAATGTACTTTTATGTACTTGGAGTACAAAAGCCTACTTCCGTTTCCTAAGGGATTCAAAATGAATATGACTGGCTGTCACTCCCAAGCATCAGAGGGCATTTTTTTGATGTGAAGTTTCAGGTGCAACATAAAACACATGTCAAACTGCAGCCAAAACTGAAGCTGTGAAAGCACTGGATGAATTTCTCTCAGCTTTGCGAGTGAATCCACTGTGGTTCCATTTAGACTGAATTGATTCTGGTCCAACGTTTTGCCATTATTAATGCTGGTCTGACTGGGCTTGTAGAGCCTTATCATCAGTGTCCTAAGGGTAATGATACAGAAAATTGTGGTTTCATTATAATCAAATGGGTTGGAGGAGAACGTTGCTGATTTTGGTTCCTCCACATTTGCTGGTTCTTATATCTCATGTGCAAAGCTGACATTTTAGCTTGAGGGTGGCACAATAGAAAGGTTTAGGGACTGACTACAATGAAGACTGAGGATAATGGAAGCAAATATCTGTATGTGAATATTTGTTAATTGCATTAAGACTCCTCTGGGGACTATCAATATTCACAATAAATCTCACACTAATAATAACACGATAACACATTGTTTCATGTTTTGTCAGGCTAACCTCAAGAGTTACTAATGTGTTTACATAATAATTGCAACATATGTCATATCAAAATTGAACAAATTTCAGAAGAAGACAACCTACACTAAATAATCACCATGAATACCACTAGGTCATACATTTGCTGTTTGTATCAATCCCATCAGCTGTTAGCAGTTGCATGTGGTATAGTTTTCTCTTAACTATGAAGAAGCAACATTCAGGTTCAAATCCTGAATAAATGAAGATCCATGATACTGTAGCTCAGAGCCTCATTCATACCTTCACAACAATACCACAGGGAGGATCTACGGTGATGAGAGTTAATGTAGCTAAGGGAACAGTATTAATTCAAGTTCAATTTCAGTCAGAATGCAAATAGTAAAAATATTCAAAGCCTATTGTCAAAATCAAATGGGGATACATTTTATACTGATAATAGTCTGGCTCAGGTACAGAATGTCTAAAACCAGGCAAAGTAATGATTGAGTTAAAGCAGAAGTGTGGCTGACAATAATCTAAGCCACAGTGACTCAATAGCCAGATTCGAATTTGTGCTGCAGCCAAAGCTAGGGGAATCAAGGGTTAAACAAGGTCAGAACAAGAAGGTCAAAGGAAGAGGTTAACAGTGTGGGCTGAAAATGTAGTATTTAATCTCATGCCATTAATTCAAGGAGGAGAGGTCCGAAAGCGGACTCTTAACTGGTTCTTAACTGTACATAATAGTTAGAGTTTTCAACCTCTCTTCCTTTGGCTTTGTTAAGTTGTATGTTTATTGCGCATTTGCCTTTGATGCTGTGTATAAGTATACTAAGTGCTACTGACAAAACAGTTGTAACTATATAACTGGAATAAACTTTGTAGAAACACTGCTGTGGTTAGGGTTGGGGTTCTATTATAGCATTCATTTTTAAATCAAATGTGTTTATCAAATCTAATTAGGGTTAGGTTTACTAAAACTTAAAATGCTCACTGGCTGTCCTTACTGTTGTGTTCTTGCTCTGTACCTGTCTCACCCTGAGTTTTACGCCCGATGCCCTTCCTGATGCAACCCAAATTGGGGTATATATATAAATTGCACTAATGTGGACAATTTAGAGTCGCCAATCAACCTGCAGTCTTTGGACTGTGGGAGGAAGCCTGAGTACCTGGAAAGAACCCACGCCAGCACGGGGAGAACATGCAAACTCCGCACAGAAAAGTCGCAAACCCAGAACCCTCTTGCTGTGAGGCAACAGCGCTAACCACCGTACCACCGTGCTGCCCCTCTACCACACACAATTACGAATGGGAAAAAAATACTTCCAGTTGCAGGAAGAGGAACAGCAGCAAAGGCCCTGGCTGGCAGCTCACCGTCAGCACACTGAGCGTTCTGGGCCCTGGCGGGGACACTATTGTCGGCACACCTGGGCCCCTTAGCATCAGAGGGGACGTCATCATTCTCCAGCCGGGGAACAGGCAGAGGCTGGTGCTGCCGGGAACGGAGCGTCTGAGGCTGCTGGTCGGGCTCAGATACTGGCACCGGCACTAAGGCGGCATCGGCGCACCGGCCGTACTGCTCGGAAACAGGACCTGGAACAGACACAGGGACAGACACAGAGACAGACACCACGGTGGCGTTGGTACACTGACTGGCTAGGGCCCTGGCGGGGACATCTTTGTCGGCGCACCAGGTTTTCAGGAAGTCAGCGGGGACATCACTGTACCCAGGCCGGAGGGCCTGTGGAGACAGCCACCGCAGGGAACCTGGAGCTGGGACCTCATGTGGAGCATTTGCCATGATGCACAGGGTGGTGATAGCCTTGGCTGGGACATTTCTGTCGGCACATTGAAGGTTGAGAGCTTCAGTGGGGACACTGTCGTCGGCACACCAGGAACCTCCCTGTGCAGAAGGGACGTTGACCACAAGAGTCTTTGTGACAGGAACTGGCTGCAG
>NW_018128130.1:1743238-1759065 GCF_001952655.1 Monopterus albus
ACGGGGGGGCTGCCACCACTGGAGACTGGGTACAGGAACAGCGGCCCCAGTCGACGGTCTCCTCCTGGTCCGCCATTTCCATGGACCCTCAGGGCAGATAGCCCTTGAAGGGAGAGGGGCTCTGTGCGGGGCGGGAGAGTGGAGATGCCATCTGAGCCTTTAACTGTTGGTAAATGCCCTGTGCTTCTGCTGGGCTCAGGTAGGTCTCCATGAGCTGAAGGTCATAGAGCTGGTGGCAGAGTGTGCCAATTTTCTGCGCCAGCTCTGCTACATGATCGGGTGTGTCCGCGGGGTTCCATGGTTATGTGTGTAATGGTGGGTGTGTATGGCAGGGGTAGTGATGGGCCGGGGCTGACCGCCCCCGTTACTTATTGTACTGTCAGGAATCGGTGCATGATGCTGCCGAAAATGTTGGTGAACTCAATTAAAAGGCCAGACAAGGAAATGTAAAACAAAACCATCTCTTTAATAAGAGAACTAACGCTAAACAAAAGCCATACAAGACACGGTGAAACACAAAACTCACAGGTCGGTATAAACAGTACGAGATCAGAGCCAGCAAACACATACAGCAGAGGAATCCAAAATACGTAGTCCAAAGGGAAGTCCGATAATCATATGCAGTGGCGGTCCAAAGCAAGAGGGCAAGGCAGAACAGAATAGTCAGAGGAAACAATCTGGGTCAAAACACAAAATACCAAAACCGAACAATGCTGGAGAGTCAGAGCTGGCGTCTAGAACAATCTGGCAGGGACTGGTGGGTGAAGGCTGCTTATAATGCGGTGCAAACAGGTGCAAACAATCGGGAGCAGATGAACCTAATGTGAGTGATTAGTAAAAGAAAAAAAGACTGAAACAGAGGTGAAACAAAACAGGAAGTAAGGTCAAAATAAAATTCTGACAGGAAGCAGCAAAACTGAATCATGACAGTGGGATGTGTTCCCACCTCTGCCTTGTACTAAAAGAATGAAGATAAAGGACCTGTTTATAAAAGTTGAGCCATGGACTTTATGGACCAGCACAAAAGGTTGTACTGCCCCTGAAAACATTTTGGTAACTGCAACAAAAAAATATAGAAGGTGAATAACGTGCACTTCAGATGTTCAGTTGGAAAAATAGCTGCTTAGCTAGCTAGCTAACAGTTATCCATAAACCAACAAGCACATGGGTGATGGACTACCAGCAGTACAAGATTTCCGTGTTTTTGTAGACTTTCATTCATCCCATTCCTGACCAATACAAATTATTCAGGGATCAAAATATAATTGAGCCACTTACTATGTATGATACAAGTACAGATTTGCCCATCTTCAAGATTTCCCACCATTCAACAGTGACAACAATCAAGTAATTCTTTCTGAGTTTTATTTAACATTTTGTGATTAAATACTACATTTGGCGATATACAAATAAAATTTGATTTGATTTGATATGGGTCACATTTTACACTTAATGAGTTATTGAGGTACCAGCAAACAACCTTCTTCTGTGCTTCAGGTCAAATATATTCCCAAACCCTTCTGTATGAAAAAGGAAGATTCTGTAGACACTACTTCTATTGACCACTTGCTGATGTAGTTTCACTTGGGAGGAGGAAAGATTATGCATCCATCTTGTCACTAAGATCAACCACAATCATCCTTCCTTTCAGTTTGCTTTGTTGTCATTACTCTTACGCCATGTCAACACCAAAAACATTTCAGCTGTGTTTTTGATAACACATGTAACATGGGCGTGTCACAATCCTTTATTAATTAATCCAGCTGTCTACACTGCTTGCCTTTTGGCTTGGGTATCACTTGCACTTTATGTGTGTAGCTGCGACCTGAATGTATTTTTATGCTCAGTACAGACTACACGATTAAAGCCCAATAACAGGCTGACCCAAGGGTCATAGGACATCTTCTTCTTCTTCTTTCGGCTGTTCCTGTTAGGGGTCGCCACAGCGAATCATCTGTTTCCACCTAACTCTATCCTCTACTCTCACCCCAATTAACTTCATGTCCTCTTTTTAGCACATCCATGTATCTCCTCTTTGGCCTTCCTCTTGACCTCTTGCCTGGCAGCTCCATCTCCAACATCCTTCTACCAATATAACCACTATCCCTCCTCTGCACATGTCCAAACCATCTCAATCTGGCCTCTCTGACCTTGTCCCCAAAACAGCCGACCTGAGCTGTCCCTCTGATGTGCTCATTCCTAATCCTGTCCATCCTGGTCACTCCTAAAGAGAACCTCAACATCCTCATCTCTGCTACCTCCATCTCTGCCTCTTGTCTTTTCCTCACTGCTACAGTCTCTAACCCATACAGCATAGCTGGTCTCACTACTGTCTTGTACACCTTTCCTTGGATTCTTGCTGACACTCTTCTGTCACACAACACTCCTGACACCTTTCTCCACCCACTCCAACCCGCCTGCACTCGCCTCTTCCCCTCTTTCCTACACTCCCCATCACACTGGACTGTTGACCCCAAATACTTAAACTCCTGCACCTTCTTGACCTCAGCCCCCTGTAACCTCACTGTTCCACTTCCCTCCCTCTCGTTCATACACATGTATTCCGTCTTACCACGACTGACTTTCATTCCTCTTCTTTCCAGAGCAGACCTCCACCTTTCCAGGTATTTCTCCACCTGCTCTCTGCTCTCACTACAGATCACAATGTCATCCACAAACCTCACTGTCCACAGTCTGTCTGACTCCATCTGTCAACCTGTCCATCACCATAGCAGAAGTGGAGATAGTATAATGGAGCTAATTCTGACAAGAGAACTGAAAAACAGTGTCAGACTGAAAAACAGTGTCAGACTCATGTCATGTCATAGGACATAGGAACTGAAAAACAGTGTCAGACATGACAGTTGATTATTTTATCTTGTATAGTGTGTCATAGTAAACAACGGCTGATGCTGCATCTGGGAAACCTCAACATCTCAACAAAGTCCAGTGTATCAGAATTTTTTTCACTGATCAACAGGAACAAAGATCGCCCTTCTGTTCACAAAATATTTTGCATACTGGACTGAACCATATTCATTAAATATCAGAATCAGAATAATCTTTAATGGCCAAGTATGTCTGAACATAGAGAAATTTGCCTCCAGCACAGAGGCTCTCAATGTGTTGTAAGGCAACAGGAATAGAAAATAACAATGAGGATAAAAATAAAAAGAAGAACAATAAGAATAAGAATAAACAACATGTCCATTCAAATAGGAAAGGTAATGTTTGCAATCAAAATTAGGAAAGGAAAGAGGAAAAGAGAAATAGCTTTTATAAATACAGTATATGTACATCTATGTACATTGTGCCAGAAGAGCTTTCAGACGGATATATACAATGGTTAAGTTTACAGTTTATTGCACTGGGGTGATCACTGTGCCCAGTCATGGGTTAAATGTTCATCAGCGTAATGACATGGGGGAAGAAACTGTCCCTGTGCCTGGTTGTCTTGGTGTACAGTGACCTGTAACACCGTCCGGGGGAGGAGTTCAAACAGATTGTGTCCAGGGTGTGAGGGGTCTGCATTGATCTTCTCCACCCTCCTTTTGACCCGTGTGGTGTACAGGTCCTCCACGGAGGGCAGGCTGGTACCAATGGTTCTCTCTGCAGTCCTAACTGTTCACTGGAGTCTGTTCCTGTCCTGTTTGATTGCTGAGCCAAACCAAACAGTGATGGAGGTGCAGAGAACAGACTCAATGATTCTTCTGTAGAACTGTATCAGCAGCTCCTGGGGCAGGTTGAACTTCCTTAGCTGGTGCAGGAAGTACATCCTCTGCTGTGCCTTCTTATGTATGGTGCTGATGTTGGACGTCCACTTCAGGTCCTGGGAGATGGTGGAGCCCAGCACTTTGAAGGACTCTACTGCTTATACAGTGCTGCTGAGTAAGGTGAAGGTGGCTCCTCCTGAGGTCCACTGTCATCTCCACTGTTTTGAGTGTGTTCAGCTCCAGGTTGTACACCACAGCGCCAGCTGTGCAACCTTTGGTTAGTACGCAGACTTGTCACTGTCTCAGATGAGACTGATGACCATTGTGTCATCTGCAAGCTTCATGAGTTTGATGGACGGGTTCCCTGAGGTGCAGTTGTGGGTGTAGAGGGAAAGCAGCAGTGGGGAGAGCACTGGAGGGGGATGTCTGTGGTGCAATGATCACACAGACCAAGGGCTGCAGGGGACATAGGCATCTCTTATTACCATGCAGCAGTGGTCCAGTGTATTTTTGTCTCTGGTGGGACAACTGACGTGCTGTCTGTATTTTGGCAGCTTGTTGTCAAAATACCCTAGAAATTGTTCTAGGTGGAGAGTCAGGGATGTTTCATTTCCATGCCAGTTTTCTGGCTGGTCAGGTGCTGTAGTGTGCCAGCATGGACCCTCGATCTTATAAACACTCTGACCAGAATGAATAATAAAAATTGTCTGGGAGAATAAAATGGATCACAGTTGACGAAGGGAGTCTCTAAGTCCATGTTGCAAGTTCTTTCTAACACTGTGACATCTTAACACCAACCTTCATTTATGTAGAAGCAGATTCCACCTCCTCCTGTTTTCCCGGATAACTCCATCACATGATCTGCTCTGTGTACCTGGAACCCCAATATTTGTATTGTGCTGTCTGATGGAATCACTGAGCCAAGTCTTCGTGAAGCATAGAGCAGCAGAGAGTGAGAAGTCAGAGTTAGTCTAGTTGACAAGAACGAGTTTGTCCATTTTGTTGGCTAGAGAGTGTAGAGTTGCTAGGTGGATAGACAGGAGTGGTGTCCAGATCCCAGGTATCACATTGTTATGGCCCCACCCCTTCCTGTTCTTTTGCTGCTCTGCCTGCAACAGTATACAGGTAGCATGGTCATATGGTGACACGTGTAAGCCTCAGTTGAGACTATTTAAGACAGCCTTCACTGACTGTTCAGTCTCTCTTCCTCCTCTCTCCCTACGGGATCCACATCACCTGGGTTTGGGTTTGTTCTATTTTCACATTGACAACATGAATACATACATTACTCCACTCATCCATATGCTGCATGTGCTTGCACTGATCTGACTGATTCTCATACCCCATGTCTATGGTTTTGTTGTTGTTGTTTTATGTTGGTAATAAATCACCTTAATTGGCATTAAAACCTGGTTTAGACTTTCCTTTTTGTCGCTGGCTAAGAGCCAACTTGTGACAACAGTGATAGAGCTCACATTAGTTTACTGACTTTCCCAGCCAGCCTTGCGCAGTAGCTACACTACAGAGCTAGCTAGCGAGCTAGTTTTCAGTTTTACTGTAATCTTAAAATACTACCAAATTTCTCCGTGAAGGATGCACAACAACACATTTGCTGCTGCCTTCATGCAACCCAAAGATGGGTTAGATCTACTGCTGATACAGTGCTGCTGAGTAAGGTGAGGGTGGCTCCTCCTGAAGTCCACTGTCATCTTCATTGTCCTTTAGATGATAGATGATGTGGTTGATTCCTTTCAAGCATATGTGACACTTGATTGATGTTTGCTCCAGCTCACCCCACCCCTTTCTCTCTGAAGCAGTGTCAACAATTAAATCAAATCAAACCAAATCAATTTTATTTGTATAGCGCCAAATCACAACAAAAGTCATCTCAGGACACTTTACAAAGTAAGGCCTAGACCTTACTATTATCACTATTATTACATAAAGAAAACCCAACAAATCCCCCTTGAGCAAGGACTTGGCGACAGTGGGGAGGAAAAACTCCCTTTAAGGAAGAAACCTCCGACAGACCCTGGCTCTTGGTGGGCAGCCTTCTGCCTCGACCGGTTGGGGTGAGTGGATAAAGGAGAGACAAAAGAAGAAAAGCAACAAGACTGTCCACGGATCAGGCCGTCCCTGGCACCTCGGCAGCTGATACCGTGGCTACAAGCGACTCCACCCCTGCTCACGTAGGAGCACGCTCCCGGCAGCAAGTCACACCTGCGCTCAATTAGTAGAACCATACTTAAGCACAGCACTGGTGTGTCCTCGTTGCCAGATGATCTCTCAGTCTTCTGCCGGCGAATTCGCGTGTTTCACGTCCTGGATCCTGATGTCCACTAATATTGACCTACCCTGGTATATTGATGTGATCCACTGTGTCGACCTGAGTGAGTTTCTCTGTCTTGTTTACGTTTTTTCTGAACTGACTACCGAGGAGTATCTTATGTTATTTCGAACTGATTACTGAGGAGTATCTTATGTTTTTTCTGAACTCATTACCGAGGAGTATCTTCTGTTTTTTCTGAACTAATTACCGAGGAGTATCTTCTGTTTCTTCTGAACTAATTACCAAGGAGTATCTTATGTTTTTTCTGAACCGATTACCGAGAAGTGCTTTATGTTTTATTTTTCTGAACTGATTACGGAAGAGGGCTTTATCTTCTTGTTTGAACTGTTACCTGCTGCCACCTATATCTCAGTGGACCTTGCCGCCGATCGTTGTTTGGGGTCCGTGTCAAGTACCTGGGCCAGAGAAGTGTGGACGCTTGCTCCTGTCTGCATACCTCGGCACTGGGATCCAAGCACGCTCTCCTGCCCAGAGCCAGCATTTCCCCTATACGCAGGTCACCTGCGTTGTGCTCTACATCATCACACCCTTGTCTGCCTGTTGTCCCCTCTCCTAATCTCCTTCTTTGCTCTATACGCAGTGCCAAACCTCTCCTTCGACCCCGGGCAGCTCCTCCAGTGGTCCAGTCATTTCAGCGGCCCCAACTGCCCGAGACCCACACCGGCAGCTCCGCGTCTGATCCTCGCCACCTCCTTTTCTTTCCATACTCTGTCGAATAAATATCTTTCTCTGACCTGGGTTTGAGACCTGCCTATTCCTGAGTCCAGTCACTCTGTTGGTGTGCGGCTTGCCGTAACAAAGACACAAACAAACACTGGTCTCTGAAGCAGTGTCAACAATTAAGCCAACTTCAAGTTTAGACTGTTTGGATTAGGTCAATAAGAGGTGTCATAGAAGACTGCTAGGAGTGTGTGTGACTTTTATTTATTTTTATTTTTTTGCTTTCGAACACAAGCAGCCAGTATCACACACACAGACCACAGAGGCTGTTCTGTGTTTACATTCTCCCAGTCCCTCCAAGTCATTAACGACGGCAGGCTGTCATCTGTTGGGTACTAACGTATAGTCTGCCATATCTCCCGTCCAAGTATTTATGACTCTATAATCATGTAATCTAACTTAGTGACCATAATATCAGACAAAATATATGTGTAGTCTGAACCAGGGCATTACGCTTCAAGTATTTTTTTCAGAGCTACACAATTAAAATGTTCCACAAAATCCACCAATGTGTGAGTGAACAGACACCCAGTTTAGACAGCCTCTGATGAGCTTGCACACCAGATGTTACGTGCTGAAAATGCTATGTTTGTGGTGTAGACACTGCATTAGCTATTTAGCCACATTAGCAACAGGGTTTAGGGATGAGCCGGACTAAAAATGTCTCAACAACTAGCCTACTGGATACATTCATTGTCATTGAACCCTCAACTTTTCATCTAGTCTTAATTTGTTCAATACTTTGGTTTAAAATTACAGCAAAGACAGTCTCTTCAGCCTCAGCTGTACTTTGTGTCATCGCTGATTAGTCATTTTAAAATGCTGAGTTGGCGCCGCAGATGGCTGCCTCAGTTCTGTACCAGAAACAAATTCCTTATGTGTAACATACTTGGCCAATAAAGGTGGTTAACCTTATATTAGCACTGTAATTGTGAGTGTGTTAGCATGTTGCTCAAAGCACCATTCTGCCTAAGACAGTAGGTAAGAATAACTTCAAAATCTGGCCTTGTACTGCTGTGATCTATACCAGGAAGTAGTTGAATATGGCATTGGCTGATGCTAAACAACACCTTGATATGTGCTAAAAGAGGATGCAGGAACAACATTGCATTTTAATTTAGATTATTTAGAGACACACTAACCTCAACATCCCCTTAGGGAGCCTTTAATATACAGAATAATGGCCGTCTGACCATCATGTCACACACTGCATTTAATTTTAGGAATAACATGATCCTCCCTCACTGCTATTAAAAAAGCTTCTCATAACACTTCCAGCACCTTGTTTAGCAACCAAACAGCTGCAATGTGACAGTCACAACAAAACAGAAATAAATGTTACTTATTATACAATATGACCAATTGACTTAGCCTCAAATCCACAGCAAAGTGCTGTTTGCCTGCTCCTCTACTATGTTTTAATGTTAATGAAAAGAGCTGCAGATAGTCTCAGTGAAAACACACATTATGTGTGAACTTTGTTTCAACACAGATCATATCAATCTACAGGTTGATATGCGAGGCCTCTTGTTCATGCCAGCAGAGTTAAACATTAATTAACAACAGATCTGGGCAGAAAGCAACTGAGACTCATCAGCATTCATCAGCACAGCCCCTCACACTTCCATGTGCTGCAGAGTTTAAAGATTGTCGAGCAAGTACTCTTTCACAGGAGCTCTGAAACCATCATCTGAAAAGCTGCAGGGTTTGATGTACATTCTGTATCAGCGCAGGAGGTTATGCCAGGTGACGGTTAAGGGCAGCACGATGAGTACCACTCGTTAGGTTTCAACAGAGGAAACGCAGCTAGAAATACACCAGTGAGCCACACTGTGCACTGAGTGATTTGTTGATTCTTCATGACATATGTGAAGCCCATCTTTTTACAAAAGGTTTACACTACTCTGCTAGCTTCTCACGCTACACATAACGAGACAAGCTGGTGTAAACAGAGCTTAACTCTTTTTTACTTCACAGACTGTAAAAAGTGATGCCATTTGTGTTTTCAAAAACAATGGAGGTCTATGTCACAGATGAATTCACTAAACTGGGGTCTGGATTCATAAACTTTATGGTGTGTACATGAATTTCATTGGAAAATAACCAAAAAATATCAAATGACCAAGCTTGGACTGTTTCAGCACACGTAGTTGAAGATGAGAATATATGTTTTGGTTAGACCATGTGAAAACTAAAGGGGAATCTGCATGTTGCAGAAAGGGAAATTTAAAGAGAAACTACCTCATCAATATTTATGTCAAAGAAAAAGAACAGTGGGCAAAAGCATAATGGCCATATGAGCAGCAGATACACAAGTGAAAACCATGTACCTGTACAGAAAACGTCAGTCCTCATTGACCAGAGGACAGAGCAGTGAATCAAACTCCAAACCTAGGGAACTGTAGCACTGAACCCAAGACACGTACAGAATGTTAACCACTGAGTGAAGGGATGGGGAGGTATCCTTTGGTTTCTATTGCAGCAAATGAGAATTTGACAGTTCTTTACCAATCAATTCTGCATTAGATGGTAACTCCTGAGGTTTTCAGATTCTGAGAACCCGGAGCTAATACTGTGGAACTGAGCACTGAATACAATTTCTTTTCTGGCCTGGAAAAACCAGTTTCTCATTTTGACGGGCCATATAAGTCACTGAAGAAACCTCAAAACTGCCGTAAAACCACTTTAATTGTACAATACTCCAAACATATAACACTTACAACAACCTTGACAATAAGACGTTTTCTCAGCAGATTTCAAACAAACTTTAGCTGCAAATGTCAAGTTAGTTCCTTTGAAAGCTGACTATGTTTATGCAGAGCTGCATCTTTTATTCCATAGACCCTCATTATAAATTTATCATTTAAAAAAATCATATAAAATCACACAGATATGCCTCAAATACCAAAAGCAATAGCAGCAGTCTAGATGAGCTGCATATTTGACTTGAAGTTTCAAATTTTCATGATATAATAAAAAAAGAAAGAAAGAAAAAGAAGGATGGCCAAGCAGCAGAACAAAAAGTGAGTGCTGTCCTAGTTTTCATGACATCTGGGGCTCAAATTTACAGTCTAGAAACAAAAAGGCCAACATCTTTGGCTATAGTACACATTTTATTATAGCCCCCACGTTTCAAAACAAAAACATTATCATTATGTTTTTACCTTGCTTGGCACAAAGTCAGGGCGGTTCCACTGCTAGGGGAAGCATTTTGGTCCAAGAGACAGAACACAGTTGCCAAAAATAGCAGCCAAATCACTAAGAACATAAAAATAAAAATAAATCATTTGCACGACTGCAGAGAAACAGCAATGAAAACAAGCGTGAGCTCTGCTGGGACCTTTTCTGATGCAGTCAAGGTGGTTCTGTTGTAGGGGAGCTGCCAGTTTATAGGAACATATAGTATTTTCAGATATAAGTCATGAACAAGCTCCTAACATCTTCCGGCTTGCTCTAAAGACAATGCAATGACTCTGTGAGCAGCCGCAGCCCTGTTTATCAGACTCACCACCTGGTACCTGTGGAACCGCTTCTTTTATCACAGACACAATCCAGAGAAGCCTTAAATAAACAGTGTATGGAACAGATTCTGTCTTTTTAATATTAAATAAAAAACATCTTGGCTAGAATGACAATTTACAGGCACTGGCATTTGTATTTAAAAGTCTGGGAAAGACATTTCATATTAAGTTGGTAAAATTAAGGCTGATGCTGCTGCTGTGCAACTGCACTGCCTTACAGATCTGTCACAATTTATTAAATATAATTACATATAGTATATATAAAAATGGAAACAGAGGAGTGTAACATGCATTGGTTGTGTAGCTGCTGACATCAGCATGAGCTCTGCTGTCCCATCTGTAAACAGAATGTACTGAGGCCTGCTATTCCTGTGTTTAACGCAGTTTAATCACTAGGGGTTCTAAAGTGAATATTTTTTTTTTTGTTAATAATATATCATCAGTAGCACACACAGGCAAGCTGTAAGTGTGTGACACTGTAGACTTGAACCTTTCAAGGGTTACCAAAATGATGTCTGAACACTCAGGAAAAACAGAGATAGGATTTTTATGTTTTACATTTGTGCATCTTTATTTCTGATCTATGATCATCAACATATGGTCACCTTTCATTTACCTGATGGGAGTTTTATATTGTTCAGTCAAAAGTAATGCACTGCATTTTGTTGCCTTGTACTTGTACATGGGTAATGACAATAATGTTGAATCTAATATAATCTAATTATTTTTGAATGGCAAGTTTCAAAAGCATGAAAGTAAACGTACATGAGAGAACAGCGAGAGGCTGAGACAGAGAGAAACAGAGAGAGAGCAGTTTTTACTTTTTTGTTTTTGTTGTTTTTACTTCAGCTGCTGGATCATTTTTAAATGACTTTCAACAGTAGGAAATGACAACACAAAAAGTGTTTGCTGCTGTTTCCCAGGAGGAGGACCACTGTAATATTTGATCCACTCTGTTTCAACAGATCAGGACACTGTACAATTGGAGAAAAATATTTTAAAAAATTCCTCTTATGTCATGAAAATTAATTTTATGTTGCTCCAAACTTCTTGCTTTATTGTTTTATCACTGATTGTGTTGCGGCTGATTTCCTACCGCTGCTTTTCTCTGAGTAACTGTGAATAACTGACTGTGTTTGTGATAGAGAGAGGAGACAAGAAGTTAGTTTGTTTTTCACTGTGACAAGGACAGAGGCTTTGGTAAATGTGTTTGGGTGCTTAGACTTTGCGAGAGAGTTTTGGGTGCTTCTGTAGTTGTTTTTCTATGGCGTGAGATATAAAGTGGGTGGGCTCATCCTATCCTTGCAGCTGGGGGTGAGGTGAGCCTGTACATTCCGGTGGCTGTGGGAGGAGCCATATGTACGAGCTTGGCATTATATATTTTGTCTTTGTGCTTCTGTGCAGAGTATGGATCGGGCTGCACATTTCTGCCTGAACCCGACACAACTTACTGTACTTTGTGTGTGTTTTTCTAGTATGGCTCTCAGGTGTCTTATATCATGGATAGACTGTCAAGCACTTAACCTGCTCATTATTTTAAATTAGAATAAAGGAAAAGCATGGATTCATTTACAAGTCAAATATTTACCAGTGCAATTCCACCTGTTTGACCTACCGTGGCCGAACTAAAGCAGCTAAGGTACCAGCACAATGACACACTCAACAAACAGCAGAATCATTCTGCAAATGTAATTTCAGTGTTTGTGTATTGTTGTACTTCATGCTTCAGTTTTAAGTAAATAAATAAGACTGGTTTTCCTTAAATGCTGTTTCCATTAAAATTATTAGTAAGCAACTATTAATATTCTGTTGAATGATGCCAAATATCATCTGCTATGATTATTGACAAAATCCCAGAAAATATCCTGATAGAATTTTTCTGTCAATATCGTGCACCCCTACTATGGAGTTCACCCTTCACACACTGTGGGTCCTGATTTGAATAATGTGGGATGTAGCTACTCTGACACACTGAACAAGGTGAAAGGAAACTAATCAAACTATTCATTTTGCTGGCTAACATGGAGCAAACACCTCATTCCAGCCAGCTTGCCAGACCGCAGGGACACTGGAAGTACTGTAAGAGCGCAAATGCAATCTCGTCCGGCTGACTGTGCAGCACCTAATAAATGTCAGGAGCTGATTACAGTCTGCGGCTCCTAATGAACAACAAGGGAGAGGGCAGGGGGGCCTGAATGCAGACCCTGACACTTCCATTTATCCAACATGCTGTTCGTGTTTCACGCTAAGCTTGATCGCTTTCATTGAGCTACTGTTCTGATTTGGATCTGGATCACATTTACATATTTTCTTCAGTATCAAAATTACTCCAGTATTTAGTGTCTATACATCCATATTTACAGTGCAAACAATAACTGCTAGCAGCAAATGCAGCATGACTGTCCGTGGTGCAGATCCACAAAAATGTGAATGGCATTAGATGAAGAATTGTCAGGTTTGCTCGGCCGCTCTGCCTCCCTCACCTTTCCTACTGTCTCTTGCCCATTAACACTAATCACGTTCACCTGTTCCTCACTCCCTTATCACCAGCTGCACTTGATTAGGTCACTCACTATATTACCCGGTTTCACTCCTCAGTCACTTGCCAGTTCTTTCTAGTCACTAGGCCAACTTTGCTCATGCGTTTTCATTGTTTTTGTATGTCCTTATCCCCTAGCCAAGCTACTGTTTTGTGTTTCCCCGAAGGACTGTTCCTCCGGAC
The DNA here is from genome assembly GCF_001952655.1 of Monopterus albus. NCBI lineage: Eukaryota > Metazoa > Chordata > Actinopteri > Synbranchiformes > Synbranchidae > Monopterus > Monopterus albus. The sequence goes on from NW_018128130.1 coordinate 1,756,265, forward strand.
CGTGGCTCCACTCTCTCCTCCCAGGCAAGTCAATGCACAGTCGCCTATCTATTCCACTATTGCCTCCATCTCTCTGTCTCTACCTTCAGTACCACCATCACCGTCGACCAGCCCAGGAGTGACCCCACCTATGCAGCTCGGCCCAGCTCTCCATCTCCTCACGTCCTACTGTTGGTCAACACCCGGTTACTACTCATCGACAGGACTACGCACTATTTCCCTCTGTGTGTGTATGGTCACTCCTTTGATCACTATATATATAATAAATCATTGTTTGCACCGAAGTCGGCTACCTGGGTCCGCCTCTTTCCTCGTTCGCACTGACTGGTGCGAACAGATCATAACAAGAATACAGGATATATAACCTGCATCCATTGCAAGATTTAATATTATAATGTGAAGTATTATGGACAATGTAGTGCCAAAACACAGAATATATTGTTACCAAACAGAAATAAGACACTTTGTACTGTAGTTAAATGGTTTCTTTTTTGTCTATATGTTTATTGTTCTTATTTCCTGCTTTGTTGTGCTGTAGGCCTAGTCTACAGACAAAGACTACAGTTAAGTTAATGGTTAAATTTTAGTCATTTTGAAACACGGACCAAAGATTTGTGGCTGTGCTTTTGTTGTTAAAAATACATTAATCCTCACAATTATTTTGTATCTGTCACATACTGTAGATATCTATGTTTTGGGGGAAGTGCTACCTGATTGAAGGGTGGAACTTTTGTAGAAAATATCCCAGAAGCAGCATCTGTCAAAAATAGATGCATATCGGAGCAGAGAGTCGCATCTGGGACACTTCGGAAACATGTTGCAGCTATGAATAATAAGCATCGACTGGCACCAATCACCTCTGGTGGCCACGACACAGCTGCACCTGGTGGAAATGAGGAGTTATCCTCCTCAACCTCACTGCCACATTCTATGCCATCAACTACTCCGTTCTTCTCTCCACACTCAACCTCGCCTGCCCTCTCGACATCATAACTCACGGACAGACAACAGTTCTTCAGCACGACGAGCTGCACCTCACTCACTGCTCCCTAACTAAATGTTCCCTGTTGGTAACATCATTTCACATCATGGTCTCTGCTTCCACTGCTATGCCAATGATGTCCAGCTCCACTTTTCCACCAAATCCATCACCACCTGCCTCACTGAAATTAAATCATGGAGGAGACAGTTTTCTAAAACTGAACTGTGAAAAATTGACATGACAATCATTGATTTCAAAGCGCTCACCAAATCCATTTGCAACATCTGCGTCACTCCACTCTGCCGCCTTCCTCACTCATCTTGGAGCCTTTTTTTGACAGCAACCTCTCTTTTGAGCATCATGTTAATCAAATCACCAGGACTGCCTTTCTCCACTAAAAAACAGAACTCTGCCTGTCACTCTCCTCTGCTGCTGAAACCTCCACGCTTTCATCCCATCCAGACTCAAAGTAGCATTATGGCACATCCAAAGTCCTTCATAAACTCCAGTATATCCAGAACTCTGCTGCTTGCTTCCTCACACATTCTCGCTCCTGTGATCACATTGCACCTGTGCTACAGAACATCCACTGGTTCCCTGTCCCACAGCACATTCCTTTTAAAGTCCTTCTCCTCACTCACAAAGGCCTCCACAACCAGATTCCCTCCTGATTGAGCTGCTTCTACACCACACTCCTTCCCTCATCTGATGACAAGATTCTTTCCTTGCATCTTCTTCTTCTGCCAGTTATGTTTTCCATTCCTAGACTGACAATGACAAAACTGTTTATGTAGAAGTACTGCACATAAATATTCACTCAGCAGTCTGCTTATGTCACTGACCAGCATTTGTGTATGGAGGATAGAAAGTCTGTGGTCCTGAAACCAGCAGCAGTTATACAGCCTAATTCACTTAGTGCTGCATCCAGTGATCGAGATCCATGGGGGTCTCTGGGTTATTTGCATGTAATTTTATAAACGCTTGACTGTTTATAAAATAATACAGTCAAACTATATTGTCAAACTGTGGTCTACCAGAGTGCACAGCCAGTGGATATGTTACCCACCTACAGCTGCTTTTGTCAGGATCAAATGGTTATAAAATAGAAAAAACAGACACAACATTTATCCTTGTGGTAACACTAACTGTATATCTTTGTGAAACTTGATTCATTGCAACGTACAGTACATCTACATTGCTTACACTGTATTACACTGTAATGACTGTTGAGGTTACGTTCTAAATGCAATGGGTTACAGATTACTAGCTACCCTCTTAAAAAGGTAATATGTAATATAACGCTTTTAATTATTTTTTGATTACTTTTCCAAAAAAATGTTTACAACTGGACACTAAAGTTGAAAAGTTTAAACCAGGCAGTGTAAACTTCATAACTGTACTTGACACTCACTACTGTTAAACCTTTATTAGCACCTCTTCAATATAACTTTTGTTACATTATATATTTCCGGTGAAACATGTAGTCTACTGAAGGGGCACCAAGCAAAGCCCTGTTCTGATTTCAGGAGGAATTTAATGTTGAATTTCCAGCACTGAAAAGCCTTATGGTCTAACAATGTGACCATCTGCCTTGGAGTTGACGGCTGGTCACAGCCAGGCATGGCAGACTCAGCTTGTTTAGTGTGTTGATTTGACTGGCAGACCGGAGGCGGTGCAAAGTCAAACAAGAGAACCAAAAGCAACATTCAAAACTTAATGCATGCTGACAAATGACTGGAGCTTATCTTGACACACAGACAGTTTCTTATACACCATTGTACTCACGAGGTTGTTGTATTTAAATTTGTTCCAAATGCTT
>NW_018128130.1:1759121-1763797 GCF_001952655.1 Monopterus albus
GCAACCAGATGAATATTATTCCAGGCTTTTTACCCAAAATAAGATGTAACTCCTTTGTAAACACCAACATTTTTAATAGCAACTGTAATTTAATTACATATTTCTTCTCTGTAACTGTAAATTACAATTACATTTATTTTGTAATGTAATTACAGTAACTACACACATGTAATTTAGTTACTCCCCAACCAGAGCATGTGAGCTGAGTTGAGCAGAGTGCGAGCGAGCGACCGGGGAGTGCGGATTTCGGAAGTGCAGAGTGGCTTTTGTTAAAAAGGAGGGAGCGTAGCGCTATGTCCCACTGCATCCCCAAGTCCAACCCAGAATGCATCTGTGCCTTGTTTAGTCATCCAACACTTTTCAGTCAAAAATCGTTGTGAGCTCAATAATGGAGTTCCTAAAGTTCTTTAAAAAGAAAACTGATAGGTCATACAGGTGTAGGCTATTGTACATTTTTATTTAATAAGGTCCACTGATTCATTGAATTTTACTTGACTTTTCGTGTCCTACTTCTTGTTACACAGGCCTAACTGTAATTTGAAATAAATCATTTTTATTTGGAAAAAAAGCAGTCGTTGTTCTTTAGTTCTTTGGGATGTCAGGCCATGGTTTAAGCTAAAAGTGAAATGCATGCAGATTTTTCCCTTTTTTGGAGCGGGTGGGTGTGATTTGAGTGGAGTGGGAAGCAATCTGATTTGAGCGCTGAGCGATAATGAGCGGAGTGGGAAAACTGTGAGCGAGGGTTAGGGTTATTAGTGGAAATTCTCACTGCTCGTATGCTCTGTCCCCAACACTGATTGTAACAGCGTCACTAGCTGCATCTCTGGCAGATGAGTAAACAAAAGGATAAGTATATCAGTACACAACTTTTTCAGTACACACAATATACCTCATCTCATCTCATTTTCTATACCGCTTAGTCTCAAATGTGGTCACTGGAGCCAATCCCAGCCGGCATTGGGCAAAAGGCAGGGTACACCCAGTCCATCACAAGGCCAACACACAGACGAACACACACACACACACTCACTCCTACAGGCAATTTAGAGTCACCAGTCAACCTAAGCCGCATGTCTTGGGACAGTGGGAGGAAGCCGGAGTAGCCGGAGAGAACCCATGCAAGCACGGGGAGAACATGCAAACTCCGCACAGAAATGTCGCAAACCCGGGACATTCTCACTGTAAGGCAACAGCGCTACCCACCGCACCACCGTGCTGCCCTAACATACATATACCTCCATATTAATATCAGAAACATTCATACAAAACTTTAGAAGTTGATGTCAGAATACCTTCATTCTTTTAAGACAAAGATGTTTTACTTTTTGCAGTATTGTAGTCTAAGAATATTTATTTTGACAATTTGCTGGACAGAAAACAAGAGATAAAAGAACAGAATGACTGTTCATCCTTGTCCATAGGGTATTAAAACACAGCTTCCTCTTGGCAGCTCACAAACAACATCCCCTGTGTCAAAAAATCACTTGCCTTTTTGGTCCATATCTTTCACAATTTATAGCTGAAATAAACTTGAACTGTGGCCATGAAAATGCTTATATCCCTGCTGGTAAAACTGCTAACTATTTGTTGCATTGCCAGCCATAAATCAGGCAGCTGTGTCTCTGTCTTGGCCAGAGCCTTTTCAAATCCATTTACCCCTGATAATGCTTGCTGTTCCAGCGGGCCTCCGGGGCCTACAGCCAGATCCCTTCATAAATAAGCAGACCTGCTCTGACCTCCAGCTGAAGCCCTCAGCTGGGTGCTGAGTGCTGGGAAAACAGTGCAGGATGTTAGTAAAGTGCTGAGATGAAAGATGAAGAACAATGCCTGTGTTTTTCACGATTCCAATTTTTATTATGTGACAAAAGTTATGTCCTTGTCCGTGCTCATGTCACCTGTAGTTGAACACAGCTAGAGGATGAAAGCCATCTGACTTATAGTCTGTGATTTAAACACCTCAGGTGTTGTGCTCCTTGATGATTGGTTGAAACAATAAAAGTTTTAAATGTTAGTGTTTCAAATGAGGATCACAGCTTCTTATGAGGGTTCATTCCTAGCAAACGGGTATCACACATGTACAGGTTGCTGTACATCAACTTAGAGAAATAAAACATTTAAATGAATATTTATGATCTGTTACCTGCTCCAGAAGCTGCCCTGTCCACTGACAAGTACATAAACTGGACAGCCTTTAAAACAAATAACAGATAATTCATAAGTAGAATGGCAATATTTTGTTACAGATTTATCAACTGCCAACTACATACGTCAAATCAAGGCTCCTGCCTACCTGCAGCCGGCACAGTGTACTGTAAGTAAGAACATGGAGTAGTGCTTTATGAGTTATGACAAAGCTTTACAAGAGCATTATAGTGCATTAAATCCATTATTTAACTACAAATCAACTGTACCAAGGAATCAGGTAACCGAACAGGACGACATTATGACCGGCCGTAAATGCTCCAATAAATGCCAGTGTTTAAATAATGTTAATGGCCGTCACTGTCATGATTCGGTTTTATGTTGCTTCCTGTCATGCTTTTATTTTGAAGCTACTTCCTGTTTTGTTTCACCACAGTTTCGGTCTTTTTACTTTCTTCATCACTCACATTAGTTTCACCTGCTCCTTATAGTTTACACCTGTTTTCACCTCTATTTAGGCAGCGTCCTCCCACAGGGACGCTGCCAGATTGTTCTAGACGCCAGCTCTGACTCTCCAGCATTGTTCGGTTGTGGTATTTTGTGTTTTGACCTGGATTGTTTCCTCTGACTATTCTGTTCTGCCTTGCCCTTTTGCTTCAGACTGCCACTGTGTATAATTATCGGACTTCCCTTTGGACTACGTATTTTGGATTCCTCTGCTGTATGTGTTTGCTGGCTCTGATCTCGGACTGTTTATACCGACCTGTGAGTTTTGTGTTTCACGGTGTCTTGTATGGCTTTTGTTTAGCGTTAGTTCTCTTATTAAAGAGACGGTTTTGTTTTACATTTCCTCGTCTGGCCTTTTAATTGAGTTCACCAACATTTTCGGCAGCATCATGCACTGATTCACGACAGCCAACAACAAACAAATGAAAAAGTTAGGTTTATCTGCCTAGAACTTTTGAAAAAGATAAAACTAAATAAATAATAATGGAAATTAAAATAAACAATTATTCAGGTAAATACATACATACTGTATATAAAAACAATACATAAACAATTAAATACTAAAGAAATCAGTTAAAAGGAAGAGAATATAAATAGAACTTTTTGTAAATATCAGTTGAATTGAGTAATTGAATATATATTGATATCAGGTATATTGATATCTGCGAGGGCAGATGAGCGTTGGAACCAACAATTAGCAGGAACCAACAACAAGTATGACCCACGTACGGAATAAGGCAAGTGATTTGCTACAGAGGTTAATAGTTTTTGAGGGACTGGATGTGGAATTGAACACAATTGGAGACACTGAACAACATTATCATGAATCAGACGATGATTTTGACCCTGAAAAAAACTTTTTTAAGAACTCTGAAAATAACCGCAAGTATTACACGGATGAGCAGTTTAACAGCAATGTCAAGACTGAAAACAAATTATCATTAATTCACTTCAATAGCAGAAGTTTATACGCTGTCATGATTCGGTTCCGCTGCTTCCCGCCCGGCTTTTATTTTGACATTACTTCCTGTTTTTGTTTCACCTTCGGTCTTTTTACGTTCTTAATCACTCACATTAGATTCACCTGCTCCCGATTAGTTTGCACCTGTTTGCACTACGTTATAAGCAGCCTTCACCCATTAATCCTGGCCAGATTGTTCTAGACCCCAGCTCTGACTTTCCAGTATTTTCTTCGGTTTTGGTATTTTGTGTTTCTGATCCCGGACTGTTACCTCGGACTATTCTATTCTGCCTCGCCCACTTGTTACGGACTGCCACGGTGTATGATTATTGGACTTTCCCTTTTGGACGACGAACTTTGGATTCCCCTGGATGTATGTGTTTGCTGACCTGGGACTGATACCGACCGTGAGTTTTGTGTTTCACCTTGTCTCGTATGGTTTTGTTTAGTTTTAGCTCTTATTAAAGAGACAGTTTTGTTCAACACTTCCTCGTCGGGCCTTTTAATTGAGTTCACTAAACACTTTTCGGCAGCATCGCGCGCCGTTTCTGACATACGCAAACTTTCAGAGTATAAAACATTATCTTAGTAGTCTTACACATTCTTTTAATATAATTGCTATTTCTGAAACATGGATTAATAATGTAAGGGGAATGGATTTTGACCTTGATGGCTATGACTTGGTATGCACAAACAGAGAGAATAAGATGGGAGGTGGTGTGGCCTTGTACATAGATAAAAACTTTTGTTATAAGAAAGTGGAGAAAATGTCTAGGGTAGTTGATAATTTGCTGGAGTGTGTGACTGTAGAAATACTCGTGGAAAAAAAGAAAAATGTTGTAATAAGCTGTATTTATAGAGCACCTGGAGCCAGCATAGAAAAATTTAATGACTGGATGGAAGAAAATTACTTGACAATAAGTCATAAATTAATGTTCATATGTGGTCAATATAGATTTGTTAAATTCTAACAAGCACACAGGAACTGAGGAGTTTATTAACACAATATATAGATGCAGTTTATACCCAAAAATTACAAAACCAAGCAGAGTAACAACCCAGCATG
>NW_018128130.1:1764355-1764687 GCF_001952655.1 Monopterus albus
TTTGTGAATGTTGGTCCTGGTTTAGCAAGAAGCATTTGTACAGATGATACATCTGTCACTATAAATAATAATACAATCAAAAGGAACATGAGTTCTATGTTTTTGAAGCCTATAGTTGAAAAGGAAATTATAGAGATAGTGAATAAATGTGTTAACAAAACATGTAGTGATACTGTAGTGATGGTAACACTATGACAACTGTTAAATGGGTAATTGAGGGGAATATGCAAACCATCAACCCATATTTTTAACATGTCGTTTCGACTTGGGCAGTTCCCCAATAATATGAAAATAGCAAAGGTTATTCCACTGTATAAATCTGGTGATAAGCA
>NW_018128130.1:1765709-1771401 GCF_001952655.1 Monopterus albus
TATAAAGCCAGGAACAATTTATTACCTGGTGGAATTCAAAAACTAGTTAATGAAAGGGAAGGGGGATACAATTTAAGGGGTCAGTTAAATTTAAAAATTCATGTTATACGTACAACCAAAAAAAGATTTTGTATTTCCATAAGTTGGGTAAAACTAGGGAATAATTTAAGTGCGGACATAAAAAATAGTAATAGAATTGACGAGTTTAAATATAAAGGTATGTGTCAATCAAGATATATGCAAGAACAGGCTTAATGATTAATTAGATGGAACATTGTGGGTGTGGTGTATGAATGTTAACACTTTGTAATAATTATTTAATATATTACTTGTGTGGTGTAGAAGAGAATTATCTATGTAGAGATACTGCTTGCAAACCAATGATGGTAAGATGATGTCAGGGGGTAGGACTGGATAACTACTACATTCAAGCATGTACTAGGTATAAGCAAATTGATATTGGATTAGCATTTGTTGGATATGTGTAAAATTATGTGTGTTGATATATCAACTGTCTGTACATGCTTGAAAGAATAAATAAATCAAAATCTAATCATTTTGGGGGCCAACACAGCAAATGCAATTCTCCCTTCATTTTATGCTGAGCTCTGGGAGTTTTCAGTAAACACTGATTTGCCAACCTGAGAGTCATTATGCCATGGCGCACAAAGTTAATCCAAACAGTTATTACATATTCATACATAAATCCAAATACATTAAGAGCACGGTTTGTTTTTTAAAAAACACTGATTGCATGATACCATGTTATGACATTAACCTGAATTAAAATGTTCGATATGTACTGTATGTACTCTATGCATGAAATGCTTTTCTAACCTGCTCATAGCAATGTCTTTGGAATTTTAGAAGGTAAGGTAGAGACTCTGTCAAATGTCACACCTAACATCATTTCAAGCTGGTCTGTTCTGTTAAGCTCTTATAAAACCTTGTTATTATGAGATTCCCTCTGCTAAAGATAGAGAAAATATGTTATGGTGTCGCAGTCATTTTCAGTCAGCTCCAATCTTGTGGCCATGTCAAGGCCTGATAGAGCTCTCTGTCCTTTCCAATTGGCCTCTCCAACACCTAACTGTGTCCTGTTACAGGGAGGCACCGTAAAAGCTCTGTAAGAGACAGTCCACACACTTGTCTTTACAGCTTTCATATTGCTACAACTGGCTTTGTACTGCCCAGTGTCATAAATATCAATCCCTATTACATAACAAGTCAATGAAGATGGACTGGGTCCATGTGAGTGACAGGCTAATGCTGGGCTTGAAATATTGCTCATGAGGCAAAATGAAGCATCTTAATGCAACTAATAAGATCACTGTTCGAGCACTCGAGTTATTAGAGTCTAGCACAATGCACTGTGTTGCCTTACTGGTGTTTCATGTCGTCTGAGGCAGCCGAGGAACACATTTGATCATAGCAGAATAGAATTTAAAATCCTTTTCCTAACATACAAAGCCCTTAATGACAAGGCTCCATCGTATCTTAAAGACCTCGTAGAGCATTGTCATCCCAACAGAGCACTTCGCTCTCAGAGTGCAGGTTTACTTGTGGTTCCTAGAATCCACAGAAGTAGAATGGGAGGCAGAGCCTTTAGCTATCAAGCTCCACTCCTATGGAACCAACTCCCAGTCTCAGTTCGGGAGGCGGACACCCTCTCTACCTTTAAGATTAGACTTAAGACGTTCCTTTTTGATAAAGCCTATAGTTAGGGCTGGATCAGGTGAACCTGAGCCTTCCCTTAGTTATGCTGCTATAGGCCTAGGCTGCTGGGGGGCCCCATAATACTCCGAGTTTCTCTCCCCTCCCTTCTCCTCCCCTCTCCTCTCTCTCCTGATGCTTCCATATGCCACCATTACACATTACTAACTTTGTGTCTCCTCTCTCCCGTAATGTGTCCTCTCTCTCTCCCTGTACCTTTCTCCAGGTAGCCCTGGCCCTGGAGCTATACGTCTCTGACGAGCAGTCACCAGCCACATCGACCTGACCAGTGTTTCATTATTTGTTGTATCTTGTTGCTTTTCTCCTATTGTCTCTCCTCTATCCACTCACCCCAACCGGTCGAGGCAGAAGGCCGCCCACCAAGAGCCAGGGTCTGTCGGAGGGTTCTTCCGTTAAAGGGAGTTTTTCCTCCCCAATGTCGCCAAGTGCTTGCTCAAGGGGGGTTTGTTGGGTTTCCCTTCTGTTGTGATTTGGCGCTATACAAATAAAATTTGATTTGACATAGTCCCTTAACAAATCCTCCTAGTCAAACTGCCATAACAATGGTAGTCAAGAAGAAAACATCTTTCACAAACTATAAAACTATTTATTACAACTTTTGCAAACATTGTATTCCAAAGATTTAGTACTGCACTTCCAAAAAGGCAGGTTTTGAAAAGAATGGTAAAGGTTAATAATATGATCCTGAAAATCTTCATAGCAAAAATATCCTGTAGTGTCATCATGTTATCTTAAGGCAGTACTGTCCATCACTAGAGTAAATGTGTCCAATAGGTTTGAATATTTCTTCAGAGAGGAAAAATGTTGAAATATCTTGCTGTGACTGTTGGACAGAGGCATGGACATTTTACATAAGCTGTGTTATAACTGTACCATATAATAATGTACCATAATGTGCTGTGTTACCATCCCTTACTTGTCCTTCTGAATAGAAGCTGCTTTAACCTATTAGGGGGCAGTGCACCATGCAGCAGACACTGTATTTACATACTGTCCAAACTTCTTCTGATTTGGGGTTGTAATTCTTTTATGAATACCCTTCACAACAACCAGCCAGTTATTTGCGCTTCGCTATGTGGCAGCATCCTTGAGTTGTTCCCGATCAGGGCCAAGGTCCAACCACCAAATAGACCTGCTGCTGTAGCTGTGTGCTAGTACTCTGCAGGAAAACAAATGCTTCTGACAAGCAAACATGCCCACCAGCAGCTAGCGAGTCACAGCTCTCTCCATGCGAAGAGAACAGTGAACTTATACAAACTGAGCACTGCATAACTGCATGAATCATTTATATTTTCCTATTTTGGTGAAATACTGTTTTACTTTGACAGCTTTGATATCTAAATTAGATATCTAATTACACAGAAGGTTTTTAAAGATGTATCACAACAGGAGTTCACATTTTCTTGATTTGTTAAATCATGGGTCAACATTTTACTTCAAATGAAATGATTTCGGTTTTATCTGACCTGGACGTCCCAAAGCTCATATTGTTTTCTGCCAGTATTTATGTCATGCCAGATTTTCCGCTCAGTGCCACTAGCAGATGCTGTGTCAATGATGATCCTGGTTTATATGTATTATCATTTGGATTTATTGCTGTAGCTTTGGTCATTTTTTCACATCGGATAGGTCAAGAAATGAGAGCAGTCAGACAATCGGTATTTGTTTTTTTGTTTTTTTCAAGGTGAATAAACATACTGTATGTTAAAAACAGTTTCATTCAGTGCCATACCTGTTTTGTGTAATTTTTATTGCAGTTTAGAAAATGTCCCACCTTTTCTGGAAATAGGGTTTGTACTGTTGAGTTCTCTCCCTCTGCCCAGTGTGTTTCCACATGGTTTGTGACATAAGGGATCTGTTGGCCATGGGGCTTACTGAACATATTTTTACTTGGAACTGGAGCCAAAATGGAGCTAGCTATACCCTTTCAAGGAGTGTCTATAGGATGGTTGGATATATTACAAATAAGCATCCTAGCTACCAGCTTGTCCCAATGGCCAACAGCAGCGCTGAAAAGCAGCTGCCAAACTCCTCTCAAGATCAAAAAACACCACCACACAGTCCTGATATCTTTCTATGGGCTGCAATTGAGACAGTCGACATGTGGACTGCAGGCACCGAGATTCGAACCTTCAACTTTCCAGTTGGGAGATGACTACTCTACCACCACACTGCTAAAAGTGCACTATATTCACCAACTAGTCTGTGGCTGTCTGCTATTTAGAGCTCAGTAGGTAGTCAAGAGTCAAGAATCTTTGTCAATATGCATAGCACAACAAAATTTCTTCTGGCAGCTCTCGGCTTAAAAGACAGATATATTATTTACATAACACACAATTGTATAAGTCAATATAAAAATATGAACAAATAAAAAGGGATGTATGGGACCTAATCAGGTCAGCAGCATGTTGGCAGCAAGAGTGTAGTAACATTATAAACTGCAGCTGAGTGCAAATCTCAGTCTTTAGGAAGAGGTGTGAGGTCCAGGTAGAGGGCTGTGGGTATTTAAAAGTTTCTATCTGAAATCAGCTGCCTGCTGTGGCTGAATATAATCATACAAAAGCAATGAAATGGCCTTTTCTACAAGTTTGCAAGTTTGTGTCCTGCTTGTTCAACAGCTGTTGAACTGCTTTACTGTTGCACCGTGATTAATGAGCATTGTGCTTATTAACTCAGTTCTTTCTGCTCAGCAGTGTGAGGAGTTCATCACCCCCCTCAGGTCGAACAGCTCTCCCCATTCATTTCTACAGGGGATTGTGTTCACCGCAGCTGGCGTCAGCACCGTAGGGGCCTCCGGATAAGTGATGCAACCCTGTGTGGCAAAAAAGCTGGATCTGGTTCAACTTTAATTGCACCGGACATTTACGTCATCTGGCAAGAAGACTTTTGTTTCCCTCGTTAGCATGAGCATTCACAGCTATTTACTGTTGACTTTGGGCCGCAGATAATGCACCATAATGACAGGCCATGTGTTTTTGTTAGTGTTACACCGGTTTTTATCCATCAGCGCCAACACACTGGCAGCAGAAATTGATTCTAATGTAGAATAGGGTATGTTAGCAACATGGATAACCAAAATACAATGCAAACCAGCAGACTGGAAACGTGAATGAAGCCACTCACCTCGACTCATAACAAGGTGGCCGTTTCGTACACACCTAGCAGTCCCCCTGAAACCCCTTACCCCCCGACCAATGCGGCTGCATTTTCACTAGATCAGTCTGAATGCCTGCCAATGTAAACAGTGACTGACACAGGGCAAAATGCAGTGGAAAAGCAAAGTGGAACCGACCACATCAACCCTTTAAGTTCCACTGAATTACAGGTACTTGAAGTTCCAGGTTATGTTACGTTAAGTTCCTGTAGTGGAAAAATGGTAGAACTGAAACAAAAGAGTAAAGTCAATAAACCGTGAGCTGAAATCTACCATAACACTTTGTAAAGATGGTGTAGATTCTCCATAGGTTCATAAGGACCACTCATGAGAAGAAGACAGGAGTGGTCTATGGTATCATCATAACATGAGACAGCTATGGACAATGCTAAAACAGCAAGGACCATGTAGAGGAGACTGAATGAACACCACAACGCCACCGCTAAAGCACCAACACATCAACTAGAAGGGGAGAAAGGTCGCTGAACAGGAGTCGGGGACAACCACAAAAACATCAGAAACAAGTTCACATGTGACAGGTGTTCCACAAAGTTCAAAAAGTTAGTGTGCAATTATCATTTTGTCCTACAAAAGAAATAAGCAGTGTTACACTGGTTGTCCCCAAGATACCCTGAGTACCTTAAGTCTCTGGATGTTGTTGGGCTGTCTTGGTTGACACGCCTCTGCAACGTCGCATGGCAGTTGGGGACGGTGCCTCTGGACTGGCAGACCGGGGTGGTGGTCCCTCTTTTTAAGAAGGGGGACCGGAGGGTGTGTTCCAACTATAGGGGGATCACACTCCTC
>NW_018128130.1:1771663-1792223 GCF_001952655.1 Monopterus albus
GGAGGAGCTGGAGGAAGTGTCTGGAGAGAGGTCTGGGCATCTTTGCTTAGACTGCTGCCCCCGTGACCCGGCCCCGGATAAGCAGAAAAAAATGGATGGATGGATGGACACTGGTTGTCTACCAGAAGTCCATGAGGTGAATTTAATCTAAGAGACATTATGTTATTCTGTGAAATATGTTCATAATTGTTTTCTGAAGTTTAATGGAAAGCATAAATCTTCAGTGTTTGCTTTAAAGGCGTTCCAGCACTACCTAGAAAACAAGTGTGAGGGAAATGATGCAAAATAACGAGTACTGGCTTGTTATTCTTTAATCAGATGAACATAGGTATCACTGTCAATTCAAGACCGAATTGCCCTAATGCCGTGACAGTCTTGAACCTGCTGATGAGGGTTTTTTCATTCAGAGAGCATCCAGAGGCACATCCATGTCAAAGTTCCAACACTGGATTTTATTCATCCGTGACATCCAGCAGTTTGGAGCAGAGTAGCAGGGAGGCCTCACTTCATTTCTGTCTACTCTAAACTTTACACCTCATTTCCTTCACTGATTTTGAACATGGACACAACACTTTGGCTTTAATCAACCACAAAGTATATGTGGCATCAGCCCGCAGTTCCCCAATCAGCATTCTGCTCTCAGATCTTATTAAGTGATGCACTGCAGTAAATTACAGGCTTAAAATTCTGACAGGAAAGGAAGCAGGAGAAACGTGTGACTGAAGCACAAACAACCCACTGTAGGGTCGAGCAGTAAACTGAAATACAGTGCGTAAGAAAAGGACAGAGGAGTATGATCCAGCACAGCCTGTCAACTACCGGTCAAAATTAAATGAAAAGGGTTGGAATGAAACCTCAGCATCACTACTGATACATTACTTTTTTCTCGCTGACAGAGTTCAACAAAAGCAGCTTCAACAACTGTACTGTAACTCTAACACAGTCACACGCCACTGGAAAACTGAGCCTACTACTGAAAAAAAGCTATGATTCTATACTTTGTATATTTAAAATCAGTGTTTACTCTGTCTGCTTTATGGAGTGCCTGACAAGGAAGAAAAGACTGTGAGACAGTGGAAGACGAGGGGTGAGAATTCCTACTGGGAGCCAACAGGAGCTTCACGATTCTGTTCCAGAAGCAAACACAACTTTCAGATTCACATCTGTAACAACACAAATGACTAAAACTCCAGCTTTGCAACATAACCTTACAAGTGGTACAACTAATAGTTATTTATACTGTCTATTAATCTGCAATCTTTTTCAGTAATTCAGCTAATCATCTAGAAAATGTCAGAAAAACTACACCTATCACAATTCCCTAAAGCCCAAATAATCTGTTCAGTCCAGTAGTTAAAGATGCTCCATTTCCTAGCACAAAAGAGAAACAATGCAAATACTCATATTTGAGAGGTTAGAATTGGAAATCTTTTGACATTTTTCCTTAAAAAGTGACTACAAATAGGCTGAGTTGGTGTGATTTTTTTGGCTGATTAATTGATTAATCATTGGAGCTACACACCTTGCTGTATGGTATAACACAGTTGACAAATTTAGATTAATAACTTTTTTTTTTTTTACAAAACGTGATGTAATATTATGTAATATTTCAGTTATTATGTTGTTAATAAAGTGTGTTTGATTTCTAATAGACAAACTAACCATATTCCACCATGTTTCTACTAATTCCTGAGACAACCTCCTTTTCTATTATGTAAAATGGCCAAAGGTATTATGTCACATTTCTATCAAAGCCTTCATACTTAAATCGGCTTCATCTTAATCAGAATAATCTCCCATTATGTGCAGACACCTCCTTTTGGAAAGAAGTGGAATTACCGTGTCATGGTTGTACGCCTCTGCTGACCACCAAAATATAATCAGTTCATCTTTGAGGCCAGGTTGATGTTTGTGCCAAATTTGAAGAAATCACCTCAAGACTCTCTGCTACTGAACACTCCCTCAGCACATTGTGTCCCTCGCTACCGTCCAGTTTCAACCACCAACACATGCAAGCAGGATGCTATCAAAAATAACACAGGCCAAACACCTGCTCATTTGTGACATCAGCCAACCATTGTGTCAGAGTGAAGAGATCCCAGGTGTGCCAGTACTGACAGGGCCCTTGCTCTGCAGGTGAGATGAAATACATTGGCTGCCACACTTTGCTTGAACAGCAAACAATAGTTTTGTGGGTCCCACTCCTTTGTTAGAATGAAAGGAGGCGAGCTGGACTGTCCTGCAGATAAGTCAATCAGCCCACAAACAATACCGCAACATGCAAGAAGCCAATCGAATGCTCCCGTTCAATCATATCCACAGGAAACAATATAAAGCTGTTGTTATTCACTCAGCTTTCTGCTCTGCAGAGGCCCAGTCAAAAACTACAGACTATCACAGAATGGATTTACGGAAATAAAACTATGTGCCCATCATCATCAAGCTATAAGTGTGTAGAATGCATGTGTTTGGTTATAATATAACCAATAAACCCATTATGTTCACACTCATGCAGTTACATACATTCAGACCTGGGGGCAGAGTGACCTGTTGTACTGTGAGCAGCCCCACTGAAGCAGTTGGGGGCACCTCACCAGTCATTATAAGGAGGGTAAGAACAGTTTTTGACTTGAGTCTACCTGTGGTAGGACATAGTGCTGAAAGTCTTTCCCCACACAGATTCATTGTGCAGCTGCCAAACCTGTGAAGAGCAATCCTGTCTAACCTTTGGGCCACCACTGTCCTGTCTGGTCTTACATGGTCATATTCCCCCCTGGAACTGCAGCTAATAATTCATTAAATGATCAACTAATTGATTTTTGATTGAGTGATCAATTAATCACTTGTGAATCAGTAATTTCTATAAAATATCAAAAGGTATGAAACAATGTCATCAAGGCGCTTGTTTCCCAAAACAGACCTAATCACCAGACAGAATGCTGATACGGGACAATTCTGTAATACGATGGATTAGGATCAATTATATTTTATACTTTTTTCAGCAGTATCTGCATGTGGCATCCAAGGAATGTGGTTAGAAAAAGGCAACATTAACTTCATTGGCCAAGTATGCTACACACAAGGAATTTGTTTCCGGTACAGAACCGAGGCAGCCATTCTATGGTGCCAACTCAACCGATGGTTGGAGCCATCTGAGACAACTTGGTGGTTCAGTGTCTTGCCCAAGGACACTTTGACATGTGGACTGCAGGCACTGAGATTTTAACCTCTGGTTGGAAGACAACTGCTCTACCCACCAAACCACAGTCACCCCCAAAGCTGTGACAGAACATGAACTCAGAATATCTGCATGGAGGTCAGATGCACTACTAGCCCCAGTTTGTGCTTCTCAAGTATCAGCACATTTTCAAGTCACAGATGGGCTTTTGTAGAAACTGATGGTTATTTATTAACTTTTTCCTATCACTTCTGACTTCCTATCAGGTAGCCGTTAGGCTGCCATCATTGTTCTGATCAGAAACAGAGGCACGACTTGGGAAACAGGATAAATATCTGTTAATCATTCAGGAGAAATATTTTTTATAAATCCATAAAGAACCTGGGGATTCAGGAAATACCTTCAGAATAATGCATTGTTTTTAATCAACCTTCTGAGAATTTCTAACACCAGTTAATTACCTTTAAGAGAAACTGATGTTTACTTCTGTGAAAGGAATGCATGCAAATACACCAGGCACAAGCTGCAGCTAATATCCTACATGTGTATCCACCACCTCAGCCTCCATATGACGACTTTCCACCTCACGTCTTACAGGGAGCTGCGGCACTGGTGCTGCAAAATGGCCCTGTGAAAGTGGGCTGTCAAAGCCCAGGGATTTTCCATTTACACTGATGTAAAACCGAGAAAAGAATAAGATACTGAGAAGTGTTATTCTGGAACATGAAAATGTTTTTTATTTATTTTTGCTGGATCATTACCTTGAACAGTTCATCAAATCATCCAAATGTTTGTTGAGTAATTTTATTGATTAATTCACTAACTGGCTAATCGTTGCAGAATTGCTCCTCATACTCACATTCTGTATTTTTCTTGGGGATCTTAAGAGACTGGATTTGCATAGCAAATCATATATTATACACACTGTAGTTGTAGTCTGTAGTTATTTGACAGTGTACAGTGCACTGCAACCTGGTGAGATGGGATGATAGCAAGGAGCAGTTGTCTATGTTGCTGCAACACTTCTGATTAAGAAATATGCTTTTCTTTCAAGATTCCAGCAACAGGAAACACACCCAGATGTAATCTGATATCATGGTGAAAACTGTGGCTTCAGACGAATAAAAATAGAATGCTGAGCAGCTGTTCTGATTAACAACATGTTAACAAGAGGAAATGACAATAAAGTAATGTTTCCACTGAGGAATGACACACTGTGTCATGGTGAGCACCGCTCTGAGATGCTAAAAGAAAAACACTATCCTGAGTTGATTTTGGGTTCAGCCACAAGCACTGGTCCCAAAAATAATACTGCAGGTTTTAACCTCTGCAAAGCCAAACATCTCAACATTTTATGTAAATGCTATAGCTTTTTTCAACAAAATATTGTAGATGTAAAATTGAACTATAATTTTGGATTTGCATTGCCTCTTTCTCATTTTGGGATTTATTCAGAAACTGGTTTTTGGTGTGGTAAACTGTAATACAGATCAGCAGATTTTTGAAAGTATTCCCATAACAGTCAGCATGCTTTTAATTTGAAAATCAGAAAAAAAAACAATGAATGCCCAAATGAGTGTTTGTTTACTGAGGTTAGCTGCGCTTTGTGTTGATACCTGAGAAAAATAGAGCTCTTTGCTGAGCCTTGGGAGACCACAATGATCGAAGTGAGAACTGATCTGTCAATATCCACCTTATGTCTTATGTGTTTTGGGTACAGGATGTGTTAGCTCAGCAGAAAACATTTTGTTAATTTCTTTAAAAGCACAATAAACATGACAGCCTGACTGATACATCTGCAGGCCAACATCGGGTCATTACAGATGCAGTGTATTGGCACTGATATGTACAGAGAGATAACAAATGAAAGGAAAACCAAACATAAAGTGTCTCAGTAAGATGCTAGGCCACCACATGTTACCAGAACAGCTTCAGTGCACCTTGGCATTGACTCTCCACATCTGTGAACTCTACTGGAGGGATGAACACCGTTCTTCCAACAGATGTTCCCTCATGTGGTGTTTTGATGATGGTGGTGGAGACGCTGTCTAACACGTCGCTGCAACATCTCCCATAACTGTTCAACTGGCCTGAGACCTGGTGACTGGGAAGGCCACAGCATCATTCACATCATGTGGTCATCCTCATCAGACTATTCAGTGACCCCTTGTGCCCTTTGGATGGGGGGGCACTGTCATCCTGGAAGAGACTACTCCCATCAGGATAGAAATGTTTTATCATCTTGTCCCAACGTACAGACTGGAATCCAGATGAAAATGCTGTATATACAGAAAGTCAAAATAGCACAGCCCTCTCCACCCATGTGTTTTCATGCTTGTTCATCCCTGAAATTATACACAATTTATCAAAGTGGAGAGGATGGCTGAGTGTGAGCAGAGATGGATGGGAGCTAGCCCACATACAGCTGTGATACTAGTAGACGGAGCCTTACATGAAATTGTGAGACAAGACAAAACAAAGAAAGACACTTCTGTAGTCCTATTCAGTGAGCTGCCTGCAGTCAGTCAATTATAAATCATGTTATAAACATGACACATCCTACTGGTACAGGAGGTCAGAATTCTAAAAGTCTGAAAGAAATCTGAAACCAAGATACACATTAGTACTATCTGTACTCTTTAATGACTTACTTGACTTTTAAATGAAGCTTAAAGAATGCGTGCAAACATACTGTATGTGGATCATTGATCAGTGCACTTTAGAGGATTATTTCATAATTAAAACAAA
The DNA here is from genome assembly GCF_001952655.1 of Monopterus albus. Taxonomy (NCBI): domain Eukaryota; kingdom Metazoa; phylum Chordata; class Actinopteri; order Synbranchiformes; family Synbranchidae; genus Monopterus; species Monopterus albus. The sequence continues at coordinate 1,777,590 of NW_018128130.1, forward strand.
TCATTTTCCTCTCCTAATTCTAGTGGTGTATAGACACACAGACAGCTTTGTTATTTGGTATTTTGGTATTTCTTTTATTTGATGTTTTTAGATTTCTGTCTCTGCCCCCACTTCAATGCAGCGATAGTGGATGGAGTATTATTCATTGTCCATTTTGCATGTTATTACCCCATTTAATGACCTTTATCAGTTGTCATCATACCAATTTTATGCTTCAGTTGGGTCAAACTGCACATACCAGTAGTCCAGAAGCAGAAGCAACAAGTCCTCCAACCTATATGGCCCTTTCATATGAACCATAGGAGCATTCCTATGATAGCAGGCGGAATGTCAACAATTCCACCAACACTAATGACAACGTACGTTACTCTGCTAAGCTTTATGGACTTTTGTCACCAGGGAACGAGCCATGAACACACGGCTAGCTAGCAGAACTCCGCTATCCCTGAAACACATCATAAATATGCCATTATGATTATGAAAAGGTTTCATTACATTTTGCCACACAAGCTATTGGTTAGGTTTAGGAAAAAACTACTTGCTTACACTTAGGAACAAAAGCAGTTGAAGAACACAAGCCACACACTAGACTTGAACCCTTCTCACTGGAGGGGGAAGTCCTGTGTAGGGTACTTATCCAACCACACCAACCTCCACCTAACCTAGCATTCATGGTGTGCTTTTATATACTACAGCACCTTACTTACTCCTTTCTTTATGCTATTTATGGTCGCTAGATGTCACCAAGCTATAACACGTTAACAGCTGGCCATAGTAAACCTCTGGCATAAATAACATATAAGGACAGTCTCACCAGAAAGTCCATATCATCAAAGTGTGTTTTAATTAGGCAGCTCTTAGCAGTCATAGTAACTATGACAGGAACAGTGACATTGCTTAAAGAAAGACTATGGGTAAATCCCAATTCCTTTAGTTGCATCCACATTTCCCTCACTCATTTATTTTCCTTGTGTCATTGTCCTGCCTATATAAGATCAGCAAAAAATTTGGGCTGCCCCCAAATAGTCGAATTGTTGAGTCATTAGTCAAGAGACCTGTCAGTTGACCATGGGTCCAGTTTGTTCCCCCATCTCCATTAAAATGCAATGCACAGCTGTTTACCGACTGTTTCTGCAACATGCATCTGTCAGAACAGGACTAGGAAGCTAACAAAAATGTGCAGGGAAAACTTTTCAGTGAGGAATTATAAATAAGAGGAATTGTTTGCAGTGCATGCTGGCACACATCAAATGCACAGTAACAAGTACTGTGGTTAACTAACGGGAGAAGTTTACGCTTTTTGGTAAACTAGGCTATAGCCATGTTTCAGAAAAAAACTGTCTATAAGAGCATTGTTTCAACAGAAATACATGTGTGCTGTCCATCCCATTATTTTGACAAATCCATATTGCAGCCCAACACTATCCCTATAAATCCATTTGTATCATATTTGCTACATGGGTTTCTGAGCAAAAAAATTGCCAAAAATGCCCTATGTATCAAATGTGATACAAAAAAATAAAAATAATCTTAATAATATGGCACATTTATTCCTATATGCCTGGACTGTCTGTTTATGCATAAATGGCATATAAAAATCTTGAAACTTGACTCTTGAATTTTCTTTTGGATTTTGTTAAAAGGTTTAATAAACATCTCAGTTCCAAAATATTAGAATGTTCTGGTTATTTTTTGATGTGTCAGGCTTTACAGGGTTAAGTATGGTCAATTTAAATAGGTCACAGTTTAACTGTTGCATCATATCCACCTGTCTGTGGTTGATTTTTAAATGCTCAGAAACATGTTCCTGTCACTTTTTTGCAGTTAAATACAGATGTTGAGGTGGTCGAAATCATCTTCATGCCAGTTGATTTTCTGATAGTCTGGGCTATTTAAAAAAGATGAATGGTCGAGCATTTGCACAGCCCTAGTTTAATGGACATTTGATACGCTTTCCTATGTTTACAGAAGGCCATGGGAAAATGTGAAGAAAGAGGAATCAAGGAAGCGTTTTTAGAGACATGAGATGTCCTTTCCTCCAGTCCTTCATCTGAAGCATCCAATCACCAACTGATTTCTGATACATTGGCATCAATCCACAAAATACGTGCATGAAGGATTCTATGTATCCCCACTCATGAACAAGAGCAGTTGTGTCCCAGTTTTTGGTTATGTTTTTAAAAGTTTTTAGGTGATGGTACACAGTAAACACATCACAGCAAACTTCCAATCACATCCTGTATTGAGATGGGGGCAGACATCTCAGAGATAATATCCCAAAAGCTGGACAGATGAAACCAAAACTGCCTGGTTAGAATTGACCCATGATCCAAACAGAACAGGTTTGAATAGTTGGTGTTGGTCAAAATTATTGGTGTTCCGATGTATGTGAAAGAGCCTTGGCAGTGTGATGCAGCCTTCATTAAGATGAGCAGAGCAGCATACAGACACACACACACACACACACACACACACAGCTTTATATCATACATTCACAGTGCTGGCATTCAGCTGATGCACTTATCAAGGTGAATGAACAGCACAGAACAGAGCGCATCCTCACCAGCTGCTCTCTGTCTGCGTCTTGCTTCCGGGACTCCACCTCCTTTCCATCCTCCCTGCCCTCACTGTCCCCCCTTCCATCTGTTGCACAGTGCCTACCTCACTCCATCCTGCCTAATTAAAGCTCTGTCAAATCCAGGTGAATTTACAGCCAATTATCACAATATCACTTAAAGGCATGCACTCTTATACCTCTTCTTCTTCGTCCTCTTCATCTGCCTTGTTTAATGTCAACCATTTTTAGTTTTGTATCAAAATGAGCAGGACAGCTTGCTATTTTTGATTTAGAAACTGCCAAACAAATGAAGCAGGCTGATACTGTATGTTGTGCAGTAATTTCTAATATGCATTCAAACACATGGGCTGCCACATAAACAAACCAACAGAGCTGGGACTGAAGGAGAATACTGAAACCCTTGAGCAGTAACTACACTACACCTACGTTTGACAGAAGAGCAACGCACATAGCTTAATGCATTCCAGAATAGCTAGCAAACCTCAAGTCGCACTACAAGCAAAAACAAATACATCAAACCAGTGTTTGTTGGAAGTGATGTTACAAATGAAAATAAAGGTCACGCGGATCGCGCACTGCCTGAACAGATGCTGAAACTTGTCTTATCAAAGGCAAGTCATTAAACTAATAAATGAAGAAAATCATGCATATAGTACTGTGCTGCACAGCTTTGATGCAGAAATCCCAAGTCATATGAAATGACACGCGGTAGTCATCTGACGCGCACAGCACAAGTGTGCCATTATGCTTGTACAGAGAGATGCTTTTACCAAAGTGCGTTTAAAATCTGCATAACTAATAAATCACTGGCCATCATAGGAGCACAGAATGACACAAACTGGGCCAAGCGGATTTTCTTGCTGGTCGTGACAAACACTTTAAATGTACTTGTGACGTACTTCATGCAAAGCACATTTCAGTAAAATAGATTACAGGCTGCATTTTACAAGCCTTTGTGACATAATTCATTCATAACTTTTTTCTTACAATTTGTATTTGGGGAATTATATGATTAACTGGGCGCAATTAAATGTTAATAAGTTATAATAAAATCATTCCCTGGATGTACAAGATTTTCCGCACAGTTAATTCATGTATGCATTTTACTTATTTTGACCAGCTCTGGGTGTCATGTTCTGTCAGTGCAAGCTGCAATGTCATATGAAAGTGAGTGTTGACAGACTTGTGTGAATATGCAATTCAGCCTTGCATGCAGCGTGTCCAGACTGCAGGACGCACGGATGTCCCCGCACACTTGACACAACAAAAGCAGTGATAAAAATGATGTTAGAACTCACCATTTTCTAGGGTTTCCTTGACGTTTGCATTTCGTAAAATATTCTAGAGACTACAGACAAGAAGAGCAGAGCGGTGTCCAGATAAGACAGTTTAGGAGAGTCTCCCCCAGTTCTGCAACACTCGCTCTAATTCCCCGAGCTGATTCGGTAGGAAGGTCGGTAAATGCACCGTGAGGAGCGTCAGGTAAATCCTTTGCTCAGATGCTGGCACTGGGCTGCTGGCAGTTGTGACTCTCTCAGTGTTAGGGTTCCCGGTAAGACAGCGACATCCGTCAGCTCGCTGGCCGTCCGCGGCGGCTCCTCTCTGACAGAGCAATGTCCCAAACACTGTCCATAGACACCTTCGAGAAATGTCGGCCGCGCTCGGCTGCTCCCGGAGCCACTATAGTGTAGTATAGGTTGTCAATGACGTCTAAGCTTTTGCATCATATAGCCGAGCTTGTTCTCCAATCCGTGGAAAATTATGCCAATTTTTATGGAGAGAAAAAAGCCTAATGCAAATCGAGACGAGGATGCAACGCAGGCTCAGACCGTTCCCTCAGGAAAAGACTTCTCACAGCTCTGACTTTGCAAAACAAATCTTGGGATATGTTTTTATACAGTTTTAAATGAGAGACAGGATCCTCCCCAGAGACTAACAATGCATTTTCCCAAGCCACTGCTCTGACTCAGGGAGAGAAGGTGCAGCTCCACGCAGCCCTTCCCTGTGTTCACTTGCTGAACAGTCGCCACACCAGGACGCTACAGTCCAGTCCATCGCCTCACTGGGTTAGTGGACTTTTAAATAACCACTAAATTACGTTGGACTTCTTTAATTGTCAAAATGGGAAGCACTTCATGGTGGGCATACAGGACAGCTTCCTATTGGCGATAGTCTGCTCCACTGGACCCATGCCTTTTCAGCCTAAAGGACAATGTCTTTGCACCAGTGCACCAGACGATATCAAGGAGAGGGTAAAAGAGGACCTACTGGGTGGGCAAAATAATTAAACCCCGCCGCAGCTATAAAAACACAGCATGCCTCACTTTTTGCACAGCCTGATGATTGAATGATTCATAGCTATGACTGTTTTCCGAGAAAAATAATTACAGTATATGGCAAATCAAAAAAGTAATTGTAACAAAATGGGTGCATTTTTCAGGCCTTCTCATGTTTTTGTTTTGTAGTAAAAATGTCATAATCATTTATGTGCTATTAAAACTAACCATACTGTATGTGTATAACATCTAATCTGTTACTTATCTATTACTTTGTAATATAAAATATTTTTAGATCTTGTAACATTCCTACATTCAGAGATCAGCAGTGGACAAGATGAGTAAGAACCCAGCCCTAAGACATCACAGCTTCTTTCTGGCAGCCGAAATAAAAACAAGAAACTGTAAAGGCACCAGTGGTTTGAGAAAATCCTAAGACTGCTGAGACAGAGAGAGATGAACTGCTTGGAATTTTGGAGAAGCCAATTAAAGGATTTTCCACAACTGAATCAGTTGGCCATGGGGAGTCTAGCTGTGTGGCTAGCTCTTGGAACGTAGAATGGTGGGGAAGGAGCCGGAGCCTGTGCAGGAGGTGGAGCGATCCCAGCTCTCTTCCATGGTGTTGCTGCTGCCCTCTGAAGAAGGATCCCACTTCCCAACTGCTGCTCTCCCACTTACCTGCAGTGTTATTAACTATTTCATTTGTTCAGTGATTTTGAATTAAAAATGTTAAACTACTGTTCAGTTTCCTGTACCCTGCATTTGGGTCCATCTGACAATGAGACTCAACTTACTGGAGTGATGACAAGATTAAAGTGTGAAGGGGAAAGGATACAAAGTTTGCCACTTCCAAAATGTCTACTTTGGACTGTTAAACACATTGATGATACACTAACTGCTGATGGTAGTTAAAAAATACATTTTGAAGTGTATAGATGCATCTGTTCAAGCAAATGCCTCAACTCATTGGCCAACAGTTCATTCAAAAGCAAGGAAGAGATCTTAAACATGCTGCTAATGCAACAAATTAGTTTTTCAAAAGTAAAACTGACCTTTCTTGAGTTGGCTCTGAACCCAACTAAGAATACCGTTTCATATCCTGAAAGGAAAACATAAGGGTCTGGCCCCCAGAATGAGCATGAACCAAAGACAGGCCTGGTAAAGGATCATCAGAGAAGACACCCAGCATCTGGTGATGTCTATGAATTACAGACTTTAAGCAGTCATGACATGCAAAGGATTAAATACTTTAATTACAGAGCATTTCTGTGTCCCAAACATTATAGTGCCCAGAAATGGGATGTTATGGTGGGGTCCCTCACCAGGGGGTGAGAGAGAATGAGGACTCAAAGTGCAATCTCAGGTGCTAGTAAGTAAGTGTCTTTATTGCAATATACATAGATGATAAGAGGACAAAGTCAACGGGTTAGGCGTGGTCCAAACCAGTGGAGGCTGAGTAGACCAGGACAGGCAGGTGAGTAGACAGGCGAGCAGCAGGAACCAGGATGACAGGTGAGTAGACAGTCGAGCAGCAGGAACCAGGATGACTGGTGAGTAGACAGGCGAGCAGCAGGAACCAGGAGGATCAGTGGACCAGGATGACAGGTGAGGATCAGTGGACCAGGATGACAGGTGAGGATCAGTGGACCAGGATGACAGGTGAGCAACAGGAACCAGGAGGATCAGTGGACCAGGATGACAGGTGAGTAGACAGGCGAGCAGCAGGAACCAGGATGACAGGTGAGTAGACAGGCGAGCAGCAGGAACCAGGAGGATCAGTGGATGGGAAGGTGAGCAGACAGCAGGTGAGATGACAGGTGAACAGCAGGAACAAGGAGGATCGCTGGAGGTAATCACAGTAGGGACCAGGAGGATCGCCAACTTATGTGGTCGCATCAAAACATGAAACAGATCACCAACTTGTGTGGCCGCATCAAAACAAAAAAAAAAAAGCTCACTGTTACTATCACCGTTTGCATCACCATTTCAGTGTCACCATTAACATAACATAACATCATAACCATAGGAATGTCAATATTAGTGTTACCATAACATCAACTTCACCGTGTCAGTGTCAATGATCTTGCGAAGATGGAGCGTCTGCCAGCGCGTTAAATAGGCACAGCTTAATCAGTGGGAATGAGCCTCAGCTGTGCACCAAACCCAGTGAGCGAATTAGCAGGTAATGCAGATCAGCTGCGTCGCCGATCCTGCAAGAGAGAAAGAGTGGGAAAGAGCATTAATAACGTAACATTCCTGTAATTTCTACATGATAAAACCCTTTAATAAAATCTGTGCATTTGAACCACATGTAATCTGAAATTGTGGAGTGCAGAAGCAAATGGATGAATGATGGGTCTTTGTCCCAGATTTTCTCTATTTATTTCAACTTGGCAGCATAATCTCTGATAATGTTACTGTAAAACTCAATATAATTAGGCTAACCATTAGACTGCTGAGTCTGATTTTTGTTAATGTATGCAAAATAAGCAAAGATACTAGTTTTATGACCCCAAACCTTCTAAAAAGGAAGTGCACTCTGTGTTGTTCATTGCATATGCACGATCTAGCTTTCGTTTCCTCTGTCAGTTTTGATGAATAATATGTATATTTCACAGTTGTTTTTGTTGAAAACTGAGTTACATAAGTCAGGAAAACAGTCATATAAACTGTGATGACACAAATAAACTGGGCATTACACATTAAAATCTCTAATCATAGAAGATCATTTTCCTAACGTTTACTCACTTAATCAATATCTCCTGGCTTAAGCATCATAGTTTAGACTTCCAAAAAAACTAGTCCAGCAGAATAATTATAAAAAGTTATTTATTAAAATTCATTTATACCATGAGATGACACAAACATTTTAATGGAACTTATTGTCTAAGGTCAGAGGTGTGATGGCAGAGTATGGTCTGTGAATTGGGGGTGGTTTGCAGGTGGCATGCCTAAAATCAAAATCTAATGTATTAATTAAAAATAATAGCTCCTCAGAATAAAATCGCTTCCAAAATGTCTACTTTGGACTTGTGGACACAACATATTTTAGGTCAAAATTAAGGTTTTTTTCATTGCAAGTTAAATAAATACAGTTGAAATTAAATATGCGTTTAGGACCCAACCAGAGTAGAAAGAATAAGAACACTCAATTCTCCTAATTCCCTAAAACCCTCCAGTTAATCCAAAATGCTGCAGCCAGAGTACAGTTAGGAGCTAACAAGAGAGATCATATTTCTCCCATTTTAGCTTCTCTCCACTGGCTCCCTGTAAAATCCAGAATAGTTTAAAATCCTTCTCCTAACATACAAAGCCCTTAATGACAAGGCTCCATCGTATCTTAAAAACCTCATAGAGCCTTATCATCCCAACAGAGCACTTCGCTCTCAGAGTGCACATCTACTTGCGGTTCCTAGAGTCCACAGAAGTAGAATGGGAGGCAGAGCCTTTAGCTATTAAGTTCCTCTCCTGTGGAACAGCTTCCAGTCTCAATCCATCATTTACATAAACTAAATGACAAAGATCATCACTGTCACTAACAATTTAGAACTAAAGAACAATTTAAACAATAGAAAGATGGTTCTTCTTCTGGGTATTCAAAACATAAGCAAGCAAAAATGGCATCACATTTTATCCAGCTGAGGATTTATCCTGATTTATACTGTAACTTTTAACAACTGTGAAGTTTGCAATAGAAATACTATCTGATACTGAGCAGCAAAAATTATGTTTATTTTATATTTTAAAATGTGAGTATTATATTATTACATTCTCACTGAATCTTTACAGGTCCCTCCAGCAGTTTGGAGAAATGATCTGGCCTGAATCTACAGGGATCTTATTACGGTGGCCTTGTCATGCAGGAGGAAGCTATTTAATCTATTTATTTAGGAGCTGCAGAGACGTTATGCTCTCACCATGCTGTTCTTCTTAGCCAACCTACCTGCCTCTTCCCTCAGCTGCATTTATTTGTGATGAGAGTCAAAGCTGAAGGAAATCTGTGGAGACCCATGGCTTAATGAAATAGTTTTGATTCTATGCCTGCAGTTAGCAGCCTGACAACCCTCTGTGGAAAATGAGGAAGTAAGGTTTAATATTGTAAAGAATGTTTTGGTGGGTCATGAGTTGTCAGGTCATCTTAAAGCAAGAAAAACTGTTATTAATCAGTCATGATCTCAAGTCTACATATGTAAAATATAGCCACTTAAGTGAGGTCAAGTACATGATTGTGACATAAAACAACTTTTAAAACACAAATCATCACATGTTAACAGAATTCACAACAGGCAGAAAGAAACACTAAAGTTCCCCAGGAATCAAACTAGTGATCGTGCTGTCACAAGGCATGGAATCCACATTAAAAGGAAGACATGAGCGGTACATATTAAAGCTGCAATAAGGATTCATTTAATATTAGCTAGTGCTAGCATAAGACTCTAGAATAAATTGCTTCCACTCCACCTAGCCCTCCCTCTCCCTGCTCGCTCCATTCTGCGTCACACAACCCTGCTTCACATCTATAGTAAACACACCACAACTGTATAACAGCGTCCACTACATCACAGGCGGACACAACACATTTACAGCCAGCACAGTATGTGAACAACCTCAGAGAAATGGGAGTTTGTCCTACACATGCACAGATATGTTTTGTGCAGCCATTTTGCATGGTCATGTCACAAAAACACTGAGCCACTCAAATTTTTCGTGTTCGTGTCTTTATGTTCCTATGTTGTTTTATTTTTGTATTGATATTATTTATTCTGGTTTTTTACATTGCCCTTGTAAAGTACTCTGGTTGACCAGATGATGCTTTTAAAGTGCTAAATAAATAAATTTTGATTGATTGAAATTTTTGTCATGTATAGGACATGCTGTTCGAGAACATGTCTGAAATTGAATAAAGCACACTGTTGAGTGTAGCTACATCTGAGGAGGGAGCGACATGGCAAATAACCCATAACTATCTAGCTGGTGCCAAATGGGAGTGTCTGCCTTTAAGAGTAGACTTAAGACTTTCCTTTTTGACAAATTTAGGCCTGGATCAGGTGACCCCGAGCCTTCCCTTAGTTATGCTGCTATAGGCCTAGACTGCTGGGGGGAGGCCATGATGCTGAGTTTCTCTCCTCTCTCTCCATGCACCAGTCTCATCAACCTGCCCAGTGTCTGATTGTTTGTTGTTGTGTTGGTTGTGTATTGTTGCTTTTCTTTTCTTTCCTCTATCCACTCATCCCAACCAGTTGAGGCAGAAGGCCGCCCACCAAGAGCTGGGGTCTGTCAGAGGTTTCTTCCGTTAAAGGAAGTTTTTCCTCCCCGCTGTTGCCAAGTGCTGCTCAATGGGGATTTGTTGGGTTTTCCTCTGTAATAATGATAGACCTTACTTTGTAAAGTGTCCTAAGACGACTTTTGTTGTGATTTGGTGATATACTAATAAAATTGCATTGAAATCAAATTGAATAGTAGCAGACTCCCTGCCAGACCTATGTCCCAACCACTTTCAAGTCAAACCTACACCCTTGCATGTTTATACTGGTCATACTCCTGCTATGCAGGGGCTATAGCGCCCATCTAGCACATAACAAAAGCAGCACTGTCACCTGTTTTCTCTGTGCTCCAACTAATTTGATGAAAAAGATGGGCAAAGGTTTTATTTGATTCACAGAATATTAGTGGTCTTAGGTCTTAATGAAGCCTTTGCCACTCACGCTCACCACCCATGTGTTTTACGCTGCAGTGAAAACACAACCGCGCTGACTCAGGACCAGCTCAACATACTTGGCACTGAATGCTGCATATATTTGAATATCAAGGTACTGACAGCTCTTGAGCCATGTCAGTCATTATGTTTGTACAGGGGGCAGAACAATGAACACCTTTGGCTGTTAAAACATACAGCAAGATAAGTTCATGGTTCAAGGATTTTACTGTCAATTCACCATATGTGCAGGACATACAGAAAATCGAAATACCGTTTGTCTCTCACCTAGTACTGGGTGCCATAACATTTAGAAACTTAAATAGAATAGAATAAGAACTGGATTGTCATAATTAGGATAAATCTAAATGGTACAGCCAATAAGCTGTGACTCAAAAATGTGTACAGTCAGTGACAGTAGCGCAAACAATAATAGTCAGGTGGTTCAGCATCACCAGGGCGTTGGTGATGAGGTGCAAATAGCATATGAGGTATACATGGACAGTATTGCAAATGACCAACAGCAGCAGATATCCCAGCAAAAAAAAAAACAGTCAGCAGCAGATTTACATATAACATAACAGACAGTAAAACAGCAGAGGTAGATGAGTGAGTCAAAAAGCAGTCAATAGTACATTTCAACATGAAAGTGATTTCCCTTTAACATGTGTTGTCACTGGACCTAGCAATGGTCAATGAGCAAACAGGCGAGGAAATGCTCAGCTGAGGTGAGAGCACATGTCCCATAGTAACTTATATAATTAAGTATCATGGCTTGTTTTCCGTAGGCTAACGTTTTGTAAGCTATGAATACTCTAAGCCATTAGCTTTGGATTGCACCACATCATAATAATAATCAACTTTACTGGCCAAGTATGTTTCACACAAGGAATTTGTTTCTGGTACAGAACCGATGGCATCCATCTGCGGCGCCACCTCAACCGATGGCTCTAACCATCGGGGGCAACGTTGGGGGGGTTCAGTGTCTTGCCCAAGAACACTTCGACACGTGGACTGTCGGCATCGAGATTCAAACCTTCAACCTTCTGGTTGAACAACAGCTGCTCTACCCACCACACCACCGTCGCCTCCCTGAAAACTTAGCAACATCTGTTGAAGCCATTTTGTACCAAGCAGATACAAAGAGAGCCCAAAGGGCAAATTTTTTTTTTTTGTCATGTCAGGATTGTGAAGATGGTGTGTCTAAAATAGACTGGTCAGATAAAATTAAAACAGGATGTAGCCAGACAACCAAAAACTGTAAGTAGCTTGATATTTGAAATGCAAACATTAACAACTACTGGCTAATGGTGAGTTTTACTTTTAAACGTGTTTAAGATTTAACGCTCCACCTTGTGCAGGATTATCATTTGTTTTAACGATACTTGGCTAATTGGCTAGCTTGTTTACATTCTCAGTTTGCACATGCATAATTGTGTCAACGAAACTGTACATTCACTGTTGACTACTGCGCATACAGCTCCCATGCAGCATACATTCTCTTATTATATTCTTATATATTTTTATTATATCTCTTCATTTGCTGCTTTAAAGTGCCTTAGATTTTGTGTTACTTATTTATCTACTTTATATTTCACTTGTATTGTGTGGCATTCATGTGGGTGGCAAAGTAAAAATTTCATACAGGGAAATGTGTTTCCGTGCAGCACATATGACAATAACTCTTTGACTTTCTAGCCAGTGAGCACTGGTTTGGACTGACCAACATTCAAGATCCATGCATCATTGGCCTTGACCTGTCAGTAGAGTGGGGGACTGTGGTGCAGGATGCTTGTGGCCTAAGAGAAAACTGTCCCTGGTGCACTGGTGTGGGTATACAGCCCTGGACGAAAGAAGGGTTTGTCCCCACAGTCAGCGAGCCATTGGAGCAGACCCTGTACTGTACTGAAAAGACTGTCGGATGTAGTGTACAGGGACTGAGTAAGTGGAACTTTGTGGTGCTTCACAGGGACAGGTTCGCACCATACTGGTTTTTGGCTTTGCCTGAGGGGGAAGCGCCAGACAACCTGTCTAACCCGTGTCTTAAGTTAACTACCATACAACGTTAAGCCAGGAAGATTTTGTGAACTAATTTTGTAGCTTAATATAGGCTTGTCTGTACTATTTGCATCAGGAGAGTGCCAGTAGACTTTTTTTGTCAATTGAACATGTTGAATTAAAAGGCAAAGTTAATGGCTACAGATATTTCAGGTTCATTTAATGTGTTTTGCAGTGTTTGGCTCCTCTTGAGTGTTTCTGTGTTTAATAATGTTTACTTTGTGTTGTTAAAATCAAGTCAGATTGCTTTTTTAGTTACAATGAGTCATTTTTATTTTTTCACTCTAACTCGTGATGTAAATGAAACTTTGGAGAGACAAAAAAATTCCAGAAAGTAAAGCTCACACATTTTTTGCAGCATAATAATATGGTCTGAACTGCATGCGTGTGTGTGTGTGTTGGGGGGGCTGCTGTGTGGAGATCTTGTCCTAGGCATGAGCAAGACACACAGCAGGCCTGGTACTGTGTTACACAGGGAGGTGTTATGTTATATCAGTGAGGGTGGACTAAACATTAGAAACACCTCCAAGTTTACATCTTCACTATAAAAAAACCCACCTTTTACAGTTGCAGTAAAAACAGAGTAGTCTCCAGCCTCTTGAAAAACACAAAGAACTTTGTTCAACTTGGATTCATGTCATTTATGAAGGACTGAGAAATGAACAAGTTCATAAAAGATTATAATGATAATAATTTTTAAACACTAAATAAATGTTACCCCTCCATGTCAGAGCTACCCCATCTTTTTTATAAAGTTTGTGTAAAGTCTTGTATGTTATTTATTTACATTCTACTTCTTCTACTTCTTTATTGGGCTTCCTCGCCTTCTTCTGGGTCACAGGTGGATGCTCAGTATATTTATTTAAGTACAATTTTTAAGTAAAAATGCCCATTTATTCCCCTTTAAGGTCATTTGTGCTTCCTTTTTGCTCCTCTATTATTTTGAGAAGCTGATAACTGGTTATTTTTCAGACTAAGACTTCATAGACAACATGCAGTCATTATGTTAAAAGCCATGCAGTGTTATAGGATAAATTAGTAATAATAAATTAAAAGAGTTCAGATTAGGTCAGGTCCGGCCCTGTGCAACATCAACGCCTCATCTCAACGCAATGTGACTATTCGGTAACCATAACACAATATAATTGTAATGTATGTAATATTATGACATTTCACAGTGAGGATTTTATCAAATCAAATCAAATTTTATTTGTATAGTGCCAAATCACAACAAAAGTCATCTCAGGACACTTTACAAAGTAAGGTCTAGACCTTACTGTTATCACTATTATTACATAGGGAAAACCCAACAAATCACCCTTGAGCAAGCACTCGGCGACAGTGGGGAGGAAAAACTCCCTTTAACGAAAGAAACCTCCGACAAACCCCGGCTCTTGGTGGGTGGCCTTCTGCCTCGACCAGTTGGGGTGAGTGGATAGAGGAGAGACAAAAGAAGAAAAGCAACAAGACACAACAAACAATGAAACACTGGTCAGGTTGATGTGGCTGGTGACTGCTCGTCAGAAACATAGAGCTCCAGAGCCAGGGCAACCTGCAGAAAGGTACAGAGAGAGAGAGAGGACACACTACGGGAGAGAGGAGACACAAAGTTAATAATGTGTAATGGTGGCATATAGAAGCATAGGGAGAGAGAGGAGAGGGGAGGAGAGGGGAGGAGAGGAGAAGGGAGAGAAACTCAGAGCATCATGGGGCCTATGGCAGCATAGCTAAGGGAAGGCTCAGGGTCACCTGATCCAGCCCTAACTATAAGCTTTATCAAAAAGGAAAGTCTTAAGTCTAATCTTAAAGGTAGAGAGGGTGTCCGCCTCCCGAACTGAGACTGGGAGTTGGTTCCATAGCAGCGGAGCTTGATACAGTGCCTTGCGAAAGTATTCGGCCCCCTTGAACTTTGCGACCTTTTGCCACATTTCAGGCTTCAAACATAAAGATATAAAACTGTCATTTTTTGTGAAGAATCAACAACAAGTGGGACACAATCATGAAGTGGAACGAAATTTATTGGATAT
>NW_018128130.1:1792409-1797963 GCF_001952655.1 Monopterus albus
TTTTTTTTTTCTTTACAGAGTTGTACAACCTTCAGAAAGGGTGGTTCCCACAATGCATGATCTTTTTCAGTGTCCCTACAATTCCACAAAGACAAGGGGGGGGGTGTGCGTGCATGTGTGGGGGAGAGTGCGACAGCTGTCACTAATTAAGTGATAATAAAGCACCTCTAAACTATCATCAAAGAGTAACACATGATTTAAGAGACTTCCACAGAGGAAATTGTCAGGGTGGCTTCCCCATTTGACATCACAACTTAATGTCATTGCAAATGTCCTGGAAAATTATTTCTTGAAAAGAGTGGAAACCCTGCAGTGTCTTCCTTCTATGTTACTGTACAGAGGAAGCCACTCAGTTCTGCCTAATCTTCAGCAGACAGCACAAAATACAACAGTGACCTGGTAAATTTTTAATTACTTGAATGCAGAACTGTGCTCAGTTGGGTGATATCCTAATGGCTGAGATACAAAAAATCTCCTCGCAGACTGTGCTGTCCACTGGGTACAGTATCACCAGACTCCATTTCACTGCAAAACAACTTTTCCTTTTTGGTTATAACTGGTTTTCCTAGTGACTGCTTCTTCTACTGTGCAAATGGTTATTAGGCTGCTTCTTACTATTTGCTTATAAATGGGTTTGTACTTGAAAGGGGGCTGGATGTTCACCTGTCATTTAAAAGCAGTCACTCTTTTAGAAGCCACAGGACACAACCACCACATTTAAAATATCACAGTAACTTAAGCAGTTTTCTTCCTAAACGGTCAGTTATAAATGTTAAAATGTGTAAGCACTTTTTAACACCAAACTGTTGATGAATCCAGAAATATTACCAATAATAACAACAGGAAAATGATAAAGGGCTACAATTCATGATTTCCTCAAGTCCAAAGATTACATTATTCAATTTTACAGATTTTTGGTGGTGGTGGTGTTTTGGTTTGGTTGATCCAAGTAATCAGCAGTGGGTAGGGGAGTGATAGTTGGAAATCAAGCAGAGCAGCAGTCCTCAAAGACCAAAATTGCCCACTCCTGGTATAGGCTAATTTGAAGCAAAACTTAAACACCCATTCTAAGTGCTGGTGCTCCATCCAGTCACTCACTATGGTGCCAATTCACAGATAAGCCAACTTGCACAGTCACTGGCTACCAGAAGTTGGCGCTGACGGACCATTATCCTGCTTTCTTTTGAGCAAGTTCACTAGCAGGTAGCATGATAAAGTAGTTGAGATGCCACAGTGGGCAAAAATATATTTTTTTAAACTTGCAGAAAAGAGTAGGAGAGTAATGTGGACCTGAAGCCATGGATAATACCTTCTAAAGCAGGTGACAATGGGATCACAAAGATCCATCATTGGCTTTCTGCAAGCTAATGAGCTGGACATGGTTAATATGGTTGGTATTGGAACAGATGGTGCAAGCATCATGATGGGAAGACATCATTCCATGCATTCATTGCTTAAACAGAAGCAGCCTAATTTACAGTTAAGATGTGTATGTCATTCCCTGTTCATTGTAGCTCAGAAAGCAACGCCGCAGCTCCCCAGCAATATTGAATATATGATCAGGGAGACTTACAACTAGTTTACTCATTCAACTAAGTACCAGAGTGACTACTGAACTCTTTGTAAGACACTTAACAGCCAAGGATGTTCTTTGGTTAGTGACAGCAGATTGCATTGACAAAATCCTCAAAGACACACTCACTTTACATTTCATTGCAGCAGCAAGAGCCAAACATTGCTATGTAGGGCATCTTCTGGGTGAGATGTACAAAGACAAGACGAAAAGATTTGGCCTGCATGTTCTCTGCCCTGGACTTTTGGATATAAAAGCACTCAATGTGTTCTTTCAGTTAGAGCCCAGGGGTAGCCTTGCACTCCTTCTGGACCTCAATCAGTTTTACAAGACAACAGTAAGATGTATAATCAAGCCAAGCATTTTCTGTATGAATAATGAACAACAGCTCAAAAAATTTGACCTAAAATCCTCCAGTATCTTCCTCTCATCTGCAGATGCAGATCTGGGGACCACATTCAGTCAGAAATTGGAGACAGGTGCTCTGTCACATGAGAAAAAGCCATCAGCTTTGATGCATTGTGTGGAATTCTTAAAAGAACCTTTGGTCCAGTATCAAATGCATTTGCCTGCGGCCATAGAGTTGCTGCAGAAGATGGAGCTCCTGTGTCCTGTTTCTGTTGTGTCCAACCAGTCACCTGTTCAAGAGTTTCCTAAGGAATTCTTTTCAGGATTACCACTTCACCTGAGACTCAGTGGAGTAATGTTGCCTCAGAAGGTTTCTCTCCTCACCTGACCACTGATGCATGTTGGCTGGAGGTAGAATCTTTTAAAGATTTTGGAGGAAACCACTGCCTCTAGGATTTAGCACTTGGTACAATTAAATTGCTGACTGTCCCCATATAGTTTTCCCATTGAACAGGCATTTTCTCAATCACACTGCTTAAAGATGACATGAGAAATCAAATGGGGTTGCCACTCCTTTCACATCAGATGGCTGTGCGTTCAGGGCTGACATGTGTCAGCAGTCTTTGAGGAGGGTTGACTCCTCCTTGCACTAGACAGCTCAGCCAGACTGTACATAGTTTTACAAAGTTATGTTCAGCTGTGTTCTTAAGCAGCCAAGGAATGTTGCAACTGCCAGCCTGCTCAGTGTTCTTGGAGTAAAATCAAAAAATTATGATTAGATTTTACCATCTGATTAAAAAAAAATTTTTTATTTGTTTCTTCCAAGCATGTAAAACTAAGAAAATTGATATTGCGAAAAACAAAATTGATTAGACATTTCAACAAATACGCATAAGACATCACAACATTCCAATAGTACATGCTTGAAAGGGAGTAGGAAGAAGTATACATTTATCTAGTCCTACCCCCTTTCTTAGACCGTGGTACCATTAGCCCAACACCGGACACTCAGACCTACAGCAGTGCCAGTCCCCAACAACCCCCATATATCCATCCTATCACCGCCCTATCCATTGTACATACCAAACAAACCAATTTCCTCATTGACCAGCCCCTTAAATTAAACATACATCAGCCACGCCATGCACCCAACGTCCCGGCGTCAAGCCAACTACCCCATGGTCTATCTCATCCCATTATAATACCCTCCCTTCATCATACTCTTCATCATACATGCAATACTTCCTATACTGACTGTTCCAATAGCACATTGCTAAGTTTCTCAAAAATAAATTCCCTTTAACATCACCATTCAAATCACAAGTTTATATTCAGTGTCTATACATAAAATATTATCTTCATACACCAAACCAACAATACTCCAGTCTAATCCGCCGTCAATGCCTCCTCATTCATATATCTTGCATTACAAACACTTTTGTATTTATATTTAAACTGTTAAACTGTATGCTAGTACAATATTTTAAGTCCTCCCTTAGCTTATTCCACAATTTTACACCACTTATAGAAATACAAAATTTTTTTTTAGTTGTTCTTATAGAATGAATTTTTAAATTTAAATGACCCCTTTAATTTAATTATATCCCCCTTCTCTTTCATTAAACAATTTTTGAATTCCACCTGGTAATAAATTGTTCCTAGCTTTATACATGAACAGCGCAGTTTTATATTCCACTAAATCAAAAAAACTTTAACAATTTAGACTGTATGAATGATGCATTAGTGTGATCTCGATATCCAAGTTTATGGACAATTCTTATTGCCCTTTTTTGCGATATGTACAATGGCTGAAGTGTACTTTTGTATGTGTTTCCCCAGCTTTCAACACAATAATCTAAATATGGTAAAATCAATGAACAATACAGAATATGGAGTGTTTTCTAATCCAGAATATGTTTAACCCTTGCCAGTATAGAAATACTTTTGGCCATTTTGTTTTGTATATTTTTGATGTGAGATTTCCAGCAAATTTTATCATCAACTATAACACCTAGAAATTTGATTTCATACACTCTTTCTATATTAACTCCCCCTACCCTTAATTGGAGTTGATTATCCAGCCGTCGATTACCAAATACCATAAATTTGGTCTTATCCAAATTTAGAGATAATATATTTCTATCACACCATTTCCGGGCATGTCCCACCGGGAGGAGGCCCCGGGGAAGACCCAGGACACGCTGGAGGGACTATGTCTCTCGGCTGGCCTGGGAACGCCGCGGCATTCCCCCGGAGGAGCTGGAGGAAGTGTCTGGAGAGAGGGAAGTCTGGGCATCTTTGCTTAGACTGCTGCCACCACGACCTGGTCCCGGATAAGCGAAGGAAAATGGATGGATGGATGGGTGTGGTGTTGTTTGGACTGTAAGTGCAACATGAGTCCCCAAATAGTGCACATACGCCCTCTCTTTCGGTCATTAACATATCTGTAGCTATTCGAGTTTGCCAGGCCATGATGGAGGTGGCAGACAGCTGTTCTGCTGCCCCTGTTATAGCATCATGAGTGTGGTTGATAAAACGCTGTTGGTTATAATACAAGTAATTTATCCATTTCACATTTTTGTTAATAGTGGGCCAGAGGAAAATAGATTCAAGTCCTGCTGCTATTTGATCTCGTGCTTTAAATTCATCAGGTACCCCCCGTGGAACCCCTATAACATTTATGTATACACGTGCATCAAAACTACCTCCTGGAGAGGTTGCACGCTTTTGTCTGCCCTGACGGTATGGTGAGGTGGAAACACATGTACGTCTGAAATAAACACCAGGTGAGCACAGAGACCTGTCCAATAATTTGGAAGTTGGGCATAAATTTTGCCTCGCCACAGGCCCAGAAAACATCAAGGACGGTGCTATCCTGGTTCATTAACGCATTCCATACAGAAACATTTCGCACTATCTCCCAATAATGAGGGGTAGAGGGAGTCAGGCATTGTGTCCCAGCCAGGGACCTTGCCTATCCCTGGACTTGTTGTAGCAAATTATGGTAGTATTTGGGGCAGGGGTAAAGCCCAAGAGGTCAGCAGGGTACTGCAACTTGACTGTGGCATGTGGGAGTGTGCACAAGGATTTATAAGGCTCTAAGTGGCTGGTGGCTGTGGACCCAGCTTTGTGGAGACAGTGGGCTTGACATAAGCTGTAGGTAGTTGTACCTAAGCTAGCTGTAATCTGATATGGGCTCTGGGGACGGCTTGGACGTACAGTGAGATCACACGTGTAACATGTAAAGGGGTCTTGTTTGTGCGGGACCCCAGCAAAATATTTGGGCCCTCCCGCCCCCATGCATACAACACATGAATAAGGAGTCACTGTGGTGACAGTGAAATTAGCAAAGTAATACCACAAGTTTCTTTGAATCCACGGGGCCCTCAGTGGGTTCTGAGCTGGGCCCACTTCACAAATGCCTCTAGATAGGGTTTGCGTAGGGGCTTTGGTTGAAAGTGACTGTTTTGTTGGCTGTGTTTCCCACCAGAGAACTGGGAACACTATTATCATGGTCACAAGGGACAGGGTGAGCAGCTCATATCTGGGGCTGCAGCCCAATCTACAAAGGAACATCATTTTGAGGGTTAATTCTGTACCCTTTGGCTGGAAGTGTCAATGTCAGAGTCAGAG
>NW_018128130.1:1799011-1806742 GCF_001952655.1 Monopterus albus
TGGGAGAGGATCCCTGTCACCTGTTGAGAGATACTCATCACAGCATTGTTCAGCGTGCGCACATATTCACTTAAGGCCTCATGTTGTACTACCACCGGTGGTGAATCAGTAGGAGCAACTGTGAATGGACATGGCATTTTTCTGCCTGTCAACAGCTCATGAGGACTGACACTCAAAGTGGCTGTTGGAGTGGATCTGAGATTAAATAGCACAATGGGGAGAGCTGCTACCCAGGTTAATTTGGTGTCTGCGCAGACTTTTGTCAATCCCTCTTTGATGGAATGGTTAGCTCTCTCTACTAGTCCTTGCGAAGCTGGATGGTAGACTGCTCCAAACTTATGTTTGATCCCAAACATTTTTTCTACTTCTTCCAAGTCCTCATTGGAGAAGAGTGAGCCGTTGTCAGATCTGATTATTTCTGGTAAAGTACCATATTTACAATCCTTCCACTGTTCCAGTATGTTTTGTGACATGATGGAAAAAATATACACACGTATTTACAAGTTCAGTGAATGGCACAGCGCCCGAGTGGCAGATGCGATCGAGAAGCTTCTACACAGAAATTTTGTGCACTCGACCGTTGAGGGTAACCTAATCCAACCACTCGTTTTAATTCACCAAACAAGCAATACCTTAACTATTATATCCCAAACTGCTAGTCCAATGCCCCAGAGACAGAACTGCTTGTGAATTTCCATGTAGGAATTTTCAAACTCAAGAGTTTGATACACTACATGTCCACTGAAAAGGTTCTACAAGTAGGAAGCCGACCCACACATATAGAAAATAACAAAGTTATCCCTGTGTCCTTATTGTTTTACATCATATTGTTAGGATTGGATTTCAGGAGTTACAGTTGTTTTATTTACTGTTAGTATTATTTTGCTTTTATAATGATAGAGTTTAGTATGACTGGCTGTGTTTCATTAGCAGCACCATGTATTAACCTGGCTCTCATGCATGCATTTAAGTTATAATATTCAGCTTTAAGTCAACTTGTAGTATTTTTCATCATCTTGGAAAATTGTGCAAGAATAGATTGCATAGATAAGTGTCGTTCTGGAAACGATAGATAAGATACTGTTAATTTATGCTACTTAACAGACGTGAAGTCTGACGGGCTTGAACTGGTCACTCATGTCTGAAGCATGAGTAAGGGGTTTTTTACAACAGAATCAGGGAAGTAAGTGACACAGCTAACTGCCTGTCCACTTTCAGTTACAGAGAAACGCCTGAAAATAGAGAAACGCCTGAAGATAACACACACACACATACTGCTTATACGAACATTCTAGAAAATTTACGTGAAACGTTCCACCCATGTACAGGGCAGTCCCAGCCCGAGAAGATAAATGTGAATGATTTTTGATTATCTTGGGACTTGTCATCTTATAGAGCCCAGCGCTGTAATAACTCTGCATTTAACCAGAAGAAATTAATCTACGTAAAGAACCGGTTGCATCTAAAAGATGCATGCATAAGAGCTAGGTTAATACTGATATATGGAGCTGCTAATGAAACACAGACAAATAGTCATACTGAACTTTTCCATTATAAAAGCAAAATAATACTGATAAGTAGAAAAATAACTTTAACTCCTGAAATCCAATCCTAACAATATTGAAATCACCACATATAAACATTAACTTATGACTTATTGTCAAGTAATTTTCTTCCATCCAGTCATTAAAAGTATCTATGCTAGAACCTGGTGCCCTATATATACAACTTACTACAATATTTTTCTTTTTTTCCATCAATATTTCTACTGTTACACACTCCAACAAGTTATCCACCACTATTGACATTTTATCCATAATCTTATATCTGAAGTTTTTATCCACATACAATGCCACGCCACCTCCCAGCTTTGTTTCTCTATTTATACATACCATGTCATATCCATCAATGTCAAAGTCCATATCCCTTACATTATTAATCCAAGTTTCAGAAATTGCAATTATGTTGAATGAGTGTATAAGACTACTAAGATAATGTTTTATACTGTGGAAGTTAGCATATAGGCTTCTGCTATTGAAATGAATTAATGATATTTTGTTTTCAGTTTTAACATTACTGTTAAACTGTTCATCCGTATAATACTGGCAATTACTGTTAGTGTTTGTAAAAAAAACTTTTTCAGGATCAATCATTATCCAGTTCCTGAAAGTGATGTTCAGTGTATCCATAAGTATTCAATTCCAGTCCATCAAAATCTATGATCCTCTGTAAAAAGTCACTTGCAACATGCTGTGAGTGAGTCATATTTGTTTCCATGTAGAGTTATCTTACCAGAGTATTGATGCCAGAGCTCATCTGACACTTCAATGATCAATATACCTGAGTGTCTATTCATTGTCATCTCGTTTCGGTGTACTGATTCTGGAGTGGACCACCAACTTGTCGTAGAATTAAAGATAGAATTAAATGCTGATATATGCTTTCTACAAGAAACCCACCTAACAAATCCAGAATCACAAAACCTTAAATGTAAACAATTTAACCAAATATTTTCATCAACATATAACAGTAGGCATCTCAATTTTAATTAATAAAAAATATCCCATTATTTCATAATAGATCTATCACAGAAGGCAGAGTTATAATTATTAAGGTAACCATTAACCAGACAACCTATACAGTTGGGCAGCACGGTGGCGCAGTGGTTAGCACCGTTGCCTCACAGCAAGAAGGTTTCGGGTTCGGGCCCCACCTGTGATCTTTCTGTGTGGAGTTTGCATGTTCTCCCCATGCTTGTGTGGGTTCTCCGGCTTCCTTCCACAGTCCAAAGACATGCAGCTTAGGTTGATTGGTGTCTCTAAATTGCCCGTGTGTGCGTGTTTGTCTATGTGTTAGCCCTGTGATGGATTGGCAACCTGTCCAGGGTGTACCCCGCCTTCACCCGATTGCTGGCTGGGATTGGCACCCGTGACCCAGTTCAGGGATTAAGCGGTAGAAAATTAATGAACAATAATAATGATGAGTCATAATTTTTTCTCATCTTTATGCAACTCAACAAATATTATTATTGCTGGTGACTTTAACACTATTATTAACCCGGAAATTGACCGTTCAAGCATCTCCAGCAATATAAGAAATTGGCACTCCACTGAAATAATAAAATACATAGAGCATTATGGACTTGGTGATAACTGGAGAATGAGTAATCCTACATCTAGAGAATGCACCTACTTTTCCTCCCTTCATCAGTCTTTTTTTTCGAATAGACCTCTTTCTTATCAGTAATTCCTTTACCCAACATGTAACAGACACCACAATCCACTCCATTATAATTAGTGATCACACTCCCATTTCCTCCACATTAAATATTGAAGCCCATACTAAACCCTCTAGAAGATGGTGCTTCAATACATCATTACTCCAGGATTTTATTACAATTATTGAAAAAGAGTGGGCATTCTTTCTGGAGATGAACGACTCCAGAAATCTCACTCTCATTATTATGGGAAACAGGCAAAGCAGTAATTAGAGGGAAAAAATATCATACGCATCATACAAAAAAAAAAACAACTAGAACTGGAAAGCACTTTAGAACAAAAGATAAAACTCACAGATTTATATTCCCAAAACCCTAGCGAGCAAACACAAAGTGAATTAAGCAAACTAAAAATGCAACTTATTATTAAAATATTATATATAAAAAAAAGCACAGTTTCTCATTCAACAACTCAAATATGAACACTTTCAGTATAGTAACAAAATATGTAATTATCTGGCAAATAAATTACAACACAAAAAGGAAAAAGCATTAATTCCATCCATACTTAATCCTAGAGGTGAAATTGTTTATAATCCACAAGATATTAATAATGCATTCCAAACATTTTACAGTAAACTTTACTCCCCTAATTACAACCCAAATTCATCAGAAATAGACATTTTCTTAGATAGTTTAGAACTGCCTACATTATCCAGAGAACAAGCTGACAGATTAGATGCTCCTTTCACAATCAACGAACTCCATAAAGCACTGATTTCAACGCCAAATAACAAAGCACCCAGACCTGATGGACTACCAGCTGAATTTTATAAACATTTTTGGTAAATGCTATCACCACTGTTTCTCAGAGTCACCACAGAAATTAAAGACACCTCCACAATACCAACACACATGAACACCACCATCACAACACTCTTATTAAAACCAAAGACCCAATCCACCCTTCTAGTTACCGTACCTTATCACTTATTAATTCAGATTTAAAAATCATTACCAAAGCCCTAGCTACTAGAATAGAGACAGTCATTCCAATATTAATCCACCCAGACCAGACAGGTTTCATTAAAAACAGAAATGCTTCAGACAGCATCTGTAGATTATTTAATTTAATTAATCTTGTACAACAAAAACAAACCAGAACCATAATTTTATCACTTGATGCAGAGAAATCATTTGACAAAGTTATTTGACAAATGGATTCAGAAGGAAGGTTACAACAGTGCATGGATAGAATTAGAGCAAAATTACTGCAAAAATAACTCAAATAACTCAGTTGCAGACCTTCTTTTCTACCAAACTCTATTAAGAGAGTGAATGACTGTAATAACATCACAATCCTCTTCAACTCTGACAGCCTGGTGGAAAGCAAACAAAATCATGAAATCATCACTTGCACAATGTAGATACACTCCAATTTGGCATAACCCTGATTTCCAACTGCATAATAACCCTATCTATTTCCCAGCATGGCAACACAAAGGAATCACTCACTTACATCACCTATTTGAAAATAACAAGTTCATATCATTTAATACACTGATCCAGAAGTACAGAGTTCAGAGAGAACAGTTCCTCCAGTACAATCAGCTAAAATCCATAATTAAATCAAACATTAGTGTAACCAATAACCCACTACAGCCTTCCAAATTAATTGAAGAAATTATGAAAATTACATTCTCCAAGAAAATAATATCTAAGCTATATAAACTCATATCAAATATAGACTCAACAATAACAATACCAAACCTCAAATGGGAAAGCAATTTAACTCTCTCCCTCAACTCTAACTTCTGGACAGAAATTTGCAATAATATCTTTTCTATGACCAGCAATGTAAACTTACAACTTACACAATACAAGACCATCTACAGAACCCATATTACATAAAGTAAAATGTTCAAAATGGGTTTCACTGACACAGACATCTGCTCACAATGCACTCTAGATTGCACCGACAATTATTTTCACGCTACTTGGACCTGCCAACCAGTTCATTCCATAGTCTTCAGAATTCATAATGCCATACACCCAGTCAAGACATGCAGTGCATCATGTAAACTCCAGTCTGGCTTTTTATGTCTCTGTGTCAGCACTGGGGCCCCCTGGGTCTCCTATCATAGCATCATAGGCTGGAAACACAATTATTTCTGATGATTTTGATGGTTTCAATAATTCTATCCAGTACATTTTTGGAGTTCTGTGTGGAATGGATCAGATTTGGCTTTTTCTCTGCTTTTTGTTTTGTTCAAACAAAAGAAATAAACATGAGAAGTGTTTTTGATTGCAATAAATTTTTGAGCAAAGTGTTGTGTCATCTGACAGCTATCTGACAATATTTTTGCCATGACTGTATATATTTTATACATGCTTCTGTTGCCAGTGTGCAGAGCTTTTAAGCATGGTTGCAGTAAACTGCAAAGTAATCATGACAGGTACAATAATGAAATAAATATTTTTATGTGCTTTACTCCGGTTCTTGATCACTACTCATTGCCTTCACCTGTTGCTCATTATCTCCTAGCCTCTAGCCTTTAGATTCTCCTCACCTCCCTCAGTTAGGGGCTGGTTCATCTGCTTATCACACCCTGCCTGTTCCCCTTGTTCCTGTGGCTCTGTATACTTCTCCTGTTTTGTTTCTCACTTTAGCTACTCTTGGACAGTTTTTCCTTGCCTCTCCTTTGGATTTTGGACTTACCTGCCATTATGGTTTCTTGGTTTGTTCCTTCAGGTTTGTTTGATTTGTTTACCTAGTTCCCTGATTGAACTGTTCAGTTGTGAGTTTTGTCTATCTCTGTTATGATTTGTCTGGTGGAGTCCCTTGAGCTATATCCTTTGACTCTCTGTCCAGTAACCATTATATTAAAAATCTATTAAGAACTATTCTTCAGTCTGTGTCTGCATTTCGGTCCTCCCCTTGCCTGAGAATTGACAAAAGAAGAATAACAGAACAGGAAAAGCATGCAATCCAGTATCTTCATTAAAATAAATTAGTGATGAATCACACTTATGTGTGAATATAGTGATACAGAGGCCATTATGCAAGAGTTTGATGCAAGGAGAAGACAGAATCAATTTCAAATCAGTAGGAATACAAGCTCATTTTATTGTTGCATCTGGCTCTTTGTTTACTGTATTGTGTCAGCTTGGTTTTGTCTTGTAGTTGCATTGTTGATTTTCTCTTTATGGTGTCTAACTGTTCTTAGTCTGTTTGCTTTGTGGACCTTTACTGTGCATTTCTTTGAGCAATATTCAGTATAGAAAATAATAATATAGTATATTACTGTCTATTACTGGTTGTGCTTGTATTTCAGGCCTGTTGGCTGATCTTTAAAATGCATCGCAGTAGAACAATCAGGTTTGTGATGGTGTTGTAACAGTAAGGTGCAAAAAAAAGTTTGAATCAGTCTCTCCCTCCCTTGCTCACCCACTCACAGTAGCATGTATATGCACTGGACCTAGACATTAAGAGGGCAGGGGGTTCTTGTGCATATTATGAAATATAATCTTGCAGGTACCACTGTTAGGATGAAAATGATAACAGCTGTGGGCCTGGCTCAAAATCTTTGCCATCAGGCTCTCACCCAGCTGTCACTGCATAGAGTAGATCTTTCACCAGCTGTGGGCTCTCACCTCACTGGACTCCTTCAGTCCCTGTCTCACACAGTGGGGTGGACTGAGTGACATTGCCTAGTTTCCATTGACAGTGAATAGGCACCTGTCTCTAACCCAAGGATTTGTCAGCATATATGCTCAGAGTGCTCAGCAGCACAGCGATGCATTTTGGCCACAAGGGGGCTCACATACATTCAGCAGCTTTTCCAGTACTTACAGTGGTGAAAGATCCTTTAAAAAATTTCTATATCTGAATTTTAAATCAGATCAGCATCAAAATCTCATCAATTCTTCTGTGGGCCATACAATACCTCTTCAGAAATTGACATCATTTCATCAAATTTGAGTTATGCTGTTGATGTTAGAGCCGTTCACACCAGTCAGTGTGCGAACGAGGAAAGAGGCGGACCCAGGTAGCCAGCTTCGGTGCATACAGTGATTTATTATATACAGTGAACAAGGGAGTGACAAAAACACAGAGGGAAATGATACATAGTCCTGTAGATGAGTAGTAACCGGGTGTTTGACCAACCGCAGGAGGTGAGGAGATGGAGAGCTGGGCCGAGCTGTGTAGGTGGGGTCACTCCTGGGCTGGTCGACGGTGATGGTGGTTACTGAAGGTAGGGACAGAGAGATGAAGGCAATAGTGGAAAAAGATAGGCGACTGTGCATTGACCTGCCTGGGAGGAGAGAGTGGAGCTACGGTCTGGAGGAACAGTACATGGGGGGAACACAAAACAGTAGCTGGCTAGGGGATAAATACATACAAAAACAATGACAATGCACGGCCTAGTAACTAGAAAGAACTGTCAAGTGACTGAGGAGTGAAACCGGGTAATATAGTGAGTGACCTAATCAAGTGCAGCTGATGATAAGGG
>NW_018128130.1:1809220-1827783 GCF_001952655.1 Monopterus albus
ACATATAGAGGTCACTGCAACGAAGAACCAGTGTAGTATGGGGCTAGCCCAACCGAGGGGATATAATGTATAGGCCTGGTGGGTTCAGGGTCTTTCATCTTACATCTGCCTGCGAGCAGTTTGGAGGTGCAAGATAGGAGGTGCTTTGCAGCTGGTCATAGCAGTAGTCAAAACATGAAGCAAATCAGTGTGCGTGTGTGTGTGTCTGTTGATTAAGTGGTGTGTAGCTAAAAACATTCTCACGACCTCTAGTACATGTCGTGATTTAAACATAAGAACATATTATGGCTAAGGCTACAGTTATACACGTCATAATAATAATATTAAACACCCTGTCTGCTGACAGTCATCAACTCTTCTCTCTAGTTATCCTTGACCAGATGTACCCTGTAGAAACTCATAAGCATGACTAAGCATTTAACAGTCTAACTAGACATCCTCTCTCCACTAAACATTTCTAATACATAAAGTATCTATCTGACTAAAAATACCTAACACTGTTAATAAACAATTCAACAAACTACAAAATGCTGGCAAAAATATTACCCCCGCAGTTGGTGGAGGCAAAAATAACCTGGAGACAGTAACACTATTTTAATCAAAATACAGAACAATTATTACATTTGGCATAAATGCTTTGTAACTCAACAGCAGCTGTGAGTCTGCAGGAATCAGGAGTAACATTCACAGGCTAACTTTGTCTGAGTCTACTGTGACTCTAAAGCTCCAAGGTGTCTTCTTCAGCATTCAGCGTACATGCTGCACTTAGTATGTACAGGAAGTGTCAGGGGCAGAGAGTCTGTACAGAGCTGGTGACAGCAGTGGCAGAGTCAGTCAAGTATACAGGTTTGTATGGCAGTAGTGCGCAGCACACACAGCTACAATAAGCTCAGAGGGGAAATGTGTCAGTGAGTTACCACCTACACTGATTAAAGCTAAACGGTCTCTCACAGTACTCAAGTGAATTTGTAACTCTATTTAAGGTTGTATATGCTTTCATTTATATGGCGACAGAATGTGAAAGCATTGGTCAGAGTCCTGGCACACAATGGCGCTAGTACATATGCTAGTGCATAGTGTAAACAATTTTTATATTGAACACATTTTGATGGGCAGTTACAATTTTTAATAAAGAATTACGTATGGGCACTTAAATATGCATTTTCTCATTTCTTATGTTTGATTCTAAACTCCGATGGCAAGAGTGACAGCACGCTATAGTAAAACAGGCTGGCCTTTCAATGTAATACAAAGATTAAATTACTGTAAATCACAGTGAGCACAAAGCATTCATGTGCATCATGCATCATTCTTGTTTTTTATGCCTTCACACCAGCAAAGCCATGGCCAGAGGCATTATGTTTTCATGATGTCCATCCACCCAACACATTCGTGTGAATGTCAGGAACACCTTGTGGGAGTTTCTTCAAATTTGGCACAAGTGGACTCAAGGATGAACAGATCAGATTTTGGTGGTCAGAGGTCAAGGTCAGTGATCTCATGTCTGTCCCATGCCCGTAAATTTGACTGGCTGGTGGAGACATGCAACTGCAAAGCGGTAGTTCTAGATTATATGCACAGTGATCTTCCTTGGTATTTTACAGACTGTCACAAATGGTAGGAATATACAAATTCTAAGCATGAGACGGGTTTTTATAATGAATAACATACTGAGAAAATGTTTGTTTGGAACACAATGCAGCCATTACTGTATGTAAAGTTGTGTAGGGGCCTTTCAGTAGGGCTGAAATGTGTTGTAAAATTCAACAACATAAATGTATGATTAGAGGCAGAAAGACATACGGCTCTGTAGTGTGTTTGATCATATGTCAGGTAGCTGACACTTTGAGCCTCACTGTGTTTGATGCATTGTCTGTCTGCAAATGCAGACCTGGTGCAGCCAGCCATCTCTGGTGTCAGAACCAGCTCTGTGGCAGCAGCACAGAGAAGCTGAAAACATATACTAATGGCAGACATGTACAGGATAAAATTAGTTTTCAAGTAGGTAACATGAAGATTATACAGGAAGCAAACAGCCATGGTTTTCTTCATTGATTCATTGATTTTATTTCCAGGCATAGCAGGGAAGAGGATATCTGCCTCCAGTGATACCAGAAAGCTCAGAGTGACACTGGGATTTGTGATCAGTCACTGCAGATCCTACTAAAATGCTCAGACCATATAAACAGCTGGAGATTTGTGGTATTTAAACAGCTGTCTGTGAAGATTATGCTTCACTAAGCACATCAGTCGGGGGAGAAAAAAAATTTGATACCAAATAATACCAGGTCTGGGTGACAAATTTCCAAATATGTATTACTGTAGAGATCAGCTTATGTACTGTCATGTAAGAGAGTAATTCATTATTAATAGGATACTTCTCAATATGATCAATTGCTCTCAAATAAGGCATTTCTTTATATTATTTCAACTGTATTCTTATTTATCAATGCTTGGCTATTGTGGTAAAATAAAGGGTAAAACTTGCCTTACCATAGCTGAACAACAAAACTGACTGATGTGGAATTAATCTGTTTAAAGGATAAGATTGGTAATTTTTTTATATTAATAGGATTTTCAATGCATTCAAATTCGCATGGTGTCAAATACTGGTGCTTTGTCAGGTACCGTTTGCGTCTCACATTGATGCTAAAGGGTGCCTTTGGCATCCATCTAAGATGCTTGGGGTCTTCTCTACAGAACAGCGGTAGCCCACTTGCATCAGTACACAACAGTGTGGTTGTGTTTAGGCACAAAAACTACGTGGTTAGGTTTAGGAAAATAGGAAAATGTGGCTTAACTGGGTTAAAACCCTTGCTGAGTAAAACTCACTTCATTACACACTGGAGGTGAGCCCTGTTCTCCTGCGGGAAAGTTCAGTGTTTGTTTGCCCAGAGTCCACTCCAGCCACCTCCTAGCATGGACTTTCTCCCTTCATGCCGAAAGCTATGAACTCTTTGGGCATCGAATACTGACATGAGTGGATGCTCTGTTGAAAACCCTGTACATCTCATATGGATGACACAGGTGTTGTTACTTCAGGTGGTCTAAAAACTTGTGGTTGTTTGGAGCAACATTTTTAACAATTGTGTGGGTCTAGTGTGTTGTAATAAAGAAACGTGTTACCCACTGTAGTGGTGAGTTTCACCAATGTGTTTTTGCTTTTGACCAATAGAGGAAGTCTATGACAGATGAATAATCTGACCCAAGTTAGAAACAGACTGACATTAACCCTGAGTAAATTCATTGTTGCTGTGAGCTTGTACTTTAAACTTTAAACAGACTGTGAACAGTTTGACACATAAAAGGGAAAATCAGCATTTTGTGATCAAAACTGAAACGGACCATTTTATTGCTGAGTCTACAAACGCAGCTAACGGCCATTAAACATTATAAAGAGACAACAGATTAATATAGTCATCGGTGTTACGCCCATCATCTGTCAGTTATTTTAAAGCTCATTCCAATCTTTTTGTTTTGCACAACATTGGATTTAAATGAACATACCATTAAGTTAGACCTGAACAGTTGTTTGCCTCTTGGTTTGTGGCCTATATGTCTCTCTCACAGATTCTGAAACAGTTTCTGTCTCTGTTCCTCCATTTTTTATATGCAAGTCTTGACTCAGTTGTATATTTTGTACTCTATGTTTAACCCCATTTTTGCATCTTTCGTCCCTTTCTTCTGTCTCCTCTGTACTCATTATTCACTCTCGGATATATAAAAATTCTGAACTTTAAAACTCTGACATCAAATATTATTCAAACATTACCTATTAGTCAAATACTACTCAAATACAGTAGGTCTGGATTAAACAAATGAATGTGGTGTAAGCTAACTTAACTATCAAGAACCAAAAGAAACAAAGCGAGTGACAAAACAACACTACACAAAACGAGCAATCCTCCGATTTTAGGATACGGTTAAGATTATTGTAAATAAAAATTGCTTTCTGCTAATTATAGAACCAGGAGTGACTTCTGTTTTAATCCATAGCAGCAGAACTCTGCTATGGGTTTGTTCTCCCCTCATTCTTTTGCAGCTGTTACGCTCAGTGTATTGTTAAACGCATTTCCACACACAAATAAAAGATCATCCCATATTACTGCATTGTGTGTGGAGGCAGGTGGGGCAGACCACTGCCACCTCTGACTACCCGCACTGGGTCGCTGGAGCAAGGGGAGCCGGTTTCAGTGAAAATGCAGCAGAGTTCACATATTTTACTACTACAGTTTGTTACTGATGCACCAGTATTAAAATAAAGGTATAAAAACAGCAACAGATGAGCCTATTGAGCTTGGAGCTAGAATTGGTTGTACAGTATAACCACCAACAGCAACTGAAAAAAGTATATATTATATACAAGGGTCCTGTGGCACTTTTTCAAAGACTTCTCCATGATCCAAGCAGTGGCTGAGAGAGTTTCTGACCATTAAGATCCAGATCTATTTCTTCCATCTCAGTCCTGGTAAATGTGTAGGTTACCAGGCAACACCAAAGAATTTATCTCTCACCAAAATATTAAATGTACTACAGTGAACTGTAATTGTACTGTTCATTCAAAACCATTGAAACTGTTGGAAGTGCTGCTTGCCAATATGTGGGCTGAGGTTCAAATTCAAGGAAGCCCTGACTAACTTATTCTGACAGAACTGGAATTTATCTGTAAATAAATTATTTTTGTTGTTTTTTTATTCTACAGGAATATGTTAAATCCCCATCATAGGCACCTATATAAACATGATTTTCAATAATTGTGTATGTGTGATCAATTTTATTGATCATTTTATTTGCCAGTCATCTCTTATTTTCCTTTGCTAATGTTTTTTTTATTAAATCATTTATTGTGAAGCACTTTGTAAAATCAGATTAATGCTGCAAGTTAAATCATTGATTTTCTTTCCAAAGGTTAATGGTGATGGTTTACAGGTACGTGTGATGAATTAATGGTGTAATGTGTGCCATCCACAACTTCAGCTGTGCATGCTGATGCCCACTCTGATACTGGACTCGCCCTGTTTTCCCCACTATTCACACCACTTTGCTGGAATCGCAGCGTCGGGGAGCAATGGTTGTCAAAAGTTTCCCTTGATTGATCAGCGTCACCACTTGTTGTTCCAGATCCAGTTATTAAATCAGAACAGTGCTCAGCTCTTTCTTTCCCTGCCCATTCTGGCAAGTTTTTGTGTTGAAATCAGGAAAGCTCCATATTGTAAGATTTGATTCTTATAGGCTTTAGTTACTTTTCATAACTTTAGTTTCCTTTAGTTACTTTTCAGTTCTTCATTTTCTTTTAGTTACTTTTCATACCTTTATTTTCCTTGCTTATACATATTAAAACTGTATTGATGACTGCTGTATTCTACTGAGTGAAACTTTGGAACTGTACACTGCAAATTCTGTAGAGACAGGATGTCTGTATCTTCAAGTAACCAGACAGCCTATTTTACATTTTAACAAAGACCTGTTGGCCTGTTTTGCACCTTCACCTACACCCGCTTAGCATATTCCAAGTTCTGCTTTGTCATGGGGTATCCCGCAGAGACAGGGGGCCTACAACCTGAGATGACCACTTGGACCGTTTAGCATACTCACTAGGTCCTGCTTTAATCTACACAGGGGGGCCTACAGCCCAGACAATCCATTGTTCAGTGTTCATTGATCAAGTGGCTGCCTGAGAAACACACACACCTGGTTTAGATCACATTTCAGCAAGCAGACGCAGGCAGGGGTTGACCTGCTCATGCCAAATGGCCAATAGGATTACGAAGTGTGAAATGTTGTACCTCTGTCCAGGGCAGGCCTAGCCAAAGAAGATAAATGTAATGAGAAAATGTAACTCAGGGTTCAGAGAACGGATTTCCTGCGTGAGCTTTGTCTCTGATCCCAGCAGTGTAAGACTTCACCTGTGCCCAGACTTTGAGTAAACTTCCTGTTGATTTTATACAGTCTCGCGCTTTCAATAAAAGAATTTGGGTAAAATCTAACAATATAAAGCTTTTGTATTTTGAAACATGAGTTAGGTGTGTCCTTAGCTCCTTGGTCCTTTAAAGCAATGCTTCATGTTCTTGTCAAACCTGGTGCAACGCAGTCAGTGAGTTTGTGTTGCTTTTCAGATCTATTGAATAATAACATGCAAACAGTTCCACAGTTAATGAGTTCTTTATTTGTAAATCTACAGAGTTGCATGTATCTGTTGCCAGCGTGCTGTTTGTGGAACTGTGGATGGAGTGGAGTCTCATGGGTCTGCACAAGAGCATCAGGGAGAGCCTGCTTCTCAGGCCCTGACAGAGAGATGTATGGCTGATCTGACTCTGTGAGCGCTGTGCAGGGATGTTGGCGAGCTGATTAACTGACTCCTGTAACTCTGTGCTACTCAGCCACAGATAAATAACTTAGTAGGAAGTCTTGGCAGCAGTTGGTCTTAGATTACTGCAGGGTCACCTTGCTGAACTTACAAAGCTGTACTTATAAACTTGATTGAAACTGTAGGCCACAGTTTCTTGTCTGCTCACAAAGCAAAGTATATTTGGCACAGGCTTAATTTGAAATGGGCTAAATAATAGATGATTGATAGAGCTCTGCTTCACAAAGGCATCGGCATAAATCCTTCCTACACCTGATTAATATAAATGCACTGCATGTGGGGCTGCCTCAGATATACCTGGCAACATTTCCTATAAAAGCAAGTGTGCAAGATTTTAAATATGAAAGTTTTGGAGGAAGTGCTTTACTCGATGTACCTCAACATTGTTAGGAGGAAAAGGCAAGGTCAGAACCTGAAGCACAGTACAGTACTGATGGATTACAGTGAAGGGTTGTTTACATGAACTGAGGAACTGCCCGTCCCAAAAAAAGGCTGCTGAAGTGAACAAACTGCATTTGAGACGTTACTGTGGTCATCAGGGAAAGTCACGTTCGTTAGAACAATCTCCTACAGAGGTAACTGGAGAGTGATACCAGTTAAAATGAAATTATAAAATATGGAAATGTAGCTGTTTTATTTATTTACAGGGAACTAAAGAGTCACATGCATTAGCCTGTGTGTGTGTGTGTGTGAGAGAGAGAGAGAGAGAGAGAGAGAGAGACAGTAGTGTAATGGGGCTTAGCATCTCTGATGGTGCACTTCTAAACCAATATATCTGGTCAGGTCCTCCAGGAATACTGGTTTTCATGGTTCTGAAAAATCTGCTAAAGCCCAAGTTTGAATTACACATTAGCCACATTACACCCCCTTCTGATGTTTCAGTCCTTGGTCTCCTACACTGCAGATGAATGGATACTCAACTGGCGACAGGGTGCACTGATAATCATCTTTATATACTCTCTTTCACCTTTTGTCTTTCATACTGTGTACAGTCTGATCCTCACAGACACATACACTCCCCCTGGTAGTGCATTTCCTCAGCAGATGTTGATGCCAAGGTCAAATCTATATACAGTACTGATATGCAACACTTTCAAACAAATGACTAACTCAAACTGATTCAGCCTTGAGCCAGTTCATTCAAATTTGTGTTATAATGTTGTGGTTTTTTGCTACATAGTTAATGATGTCTAGTGGGTTTTGGTGTGCTTAGGACAAAGAACCAAAAGGTGGGTAGTTACTCCATCAACAGCACTGAATCTAGCAGTGATATAATGTGGTATACCCCAAACTATATATAACAAGTTTTGTGTTTATTTAAGTCAATTAAACAAACATTTTTAGAGGTCACCAGGGTATAATATTATCTCAGTAATAAAGGTGACAATTCAGACTATTCTCATTCCCACAGCCAAGTACCAAATAGTGCCTCACACAGATGCTCAAGGGTCTCTTTGGCATCCCTGTGAGATGCCAAAGATTTTTGATGGAGTCATCTGTTAACCAAGTTGTGGCATTATTTGATGCCCAGAGCAACAGCTCTGCCATCAACTGTTGGTGATGTAATATAAACAGCAGGAACGGCAGCATTAGGATCGAGGTTGGGGTTAATAAGTGGATGAAAAAACACAGGATTTAGGGGTGAGTTGTTCTATTCCAGTATGAATTGTTATATTTTTCAATCAGTGAGTATTTTAAACCAAGCCACAATCTTTTCTTAACCCTAACCATGTACATTTTATGCATAAAGTAGATAGTCATTGTTTATTTTGTACCATCTATGGCACACAGCTTTGACATCTGTATGAGATGCCAAAGCAGATATGAAGCCACCACACATGCCTCAAAAAATAACATCTCAGTAGATCAGTGATCAAGAACTGTTGGTTTCAAAGCCTTTAGATATTGATCAGTCCACACTGTCTATAAATGGAGATGGGTTAGGTCTGTGACTACTCTCTATAGAACTGGGCGTCCAACTAAGATGACTCCAAAGGCGCAACACAGAATGTTCAGTGAGGTAAAAAAGAAGAAACACAGAGTAACAACTAAAGGTTTAAAGGAATTATTAGAGCAGGTAAATATCTCTGTTCATGAGTCGACTGTACACAAATGGCTGCAAGTATCACTATATCCAGGGCGGGACATCGCACAGGAAGCCATGACTCTCCACACATTATTATTTAACTTTGATTGCCAGATTAAGTCCGTGGTAAAAACGAGCTTTTATCAGTTAAGACTGTTAGCGAAGGTAAAACCATTTCTTTCTCGCACTGATTTAGAGAAAGCCATTCACGCCTTCGTGACGTCCCGGCTTGATTACTGCAATGCCCTCTACGCCAGTTTATCCCAAGCATCATTGTCCAGGCTGCAGCTGGTGCAAAATGCCGCCGACCGGCTGCTCACTGACACCCGTCGATATGCTCACATTACCCCAATCTTAGCGTCCTTTCACTGGCTACCTATGAAATGGAGAGTGCAATTTAAGATTTTGCTATATGTTTTTAAAGCCTTGCATGGCCTTGCCCCTGCATATCTATCAGATCTTCTATCCAGATATCTTCCTCGGAGATCATTATGGTCGTCCTCCCACCTCACCCTTGTGGTGCCTTCTTCCCGTTATAAAAAATAGGGAGGTCGGGCCTTTGCCCTGTACGGCCCGGTATTGTGGAACGTTCTACCATTAGATTTACGCTCTATATCTGAACTAGTCCCATTTAAATCGGCACTGAAAACATATTTTTTTAAACAAGCTTTTTATGCTTAATCTCTCTAGACTCCTCTTGGCGTTCTATTTTATTGTAGCTTTATTCTAGCTTTTCTGAGGGGTGTCAGGCTGGACAGGAATTATGCTATAGATCGATGAATGTACAGTGCCTTGCGAAAGTATTCGGCCCCCTTGAACTTTGCGACCTTTTGCCACATTTCAGGCTTCAAACATAAAGATATAAAACTGTAATTTTTTGTGAAGAATCAACAACAAGTGGGACACAATCATGAAGTGGAACGAAATTTATTGGATATTTCAAACTTTTTTAACAAATAAAAAACTGAAAAATTGGCCGTGCAAAATTATTCAGCCCCCTTAAGTTAATACTTTGTAGCACCACCTTTTGCTGCGATTACAGCTGTAAGTCACTTGGGGTATGTCTCTATCAGTTTTGCACATCAAGAGACTTAAATTTTGCCCATTCCTCCTTGCAAAACAGCTCGAGCTCAGTGAGGTTGGATGGAGAGCATTTGTGAACAGCAGTTTTCAGTTCTTTCCACAGATTCTCGAGTGGATTCAGGTCTGGACTTTGACTTGGCCATTCTAACACCTGGATATGTTTAGTTTTGAACCATTCCATTGTAGATTTTGCCTTATGTTTTGGATCATTGTCTTGTTGGAAGACAAAGCTCCGTCCCAGTCTCAGGTCTTTTGCAGACTCCATCAGGTTTCCTTCCAGAATGGTCCTGTATTTGGCTCCATCCATCTTCCCATCAAGTTTAACCATCTTCCCTGTCCCTGCTGAAGAAAAGCAGGCCCAAACCAGGATGCTGCCACCACCATGTTTGACAATGGGGATGGTGTGTTCAGGGTGATGAGCTGTGTTGCTTTTACGCCAAACATAACGTTTTGCATTGTTGCCAAAAAGTTCGATTTTGGTTTCATCTGACCAGAGCACCTTCTTCCACATGTTTGGTGTGTCTCCCAGGTGGCTTGTGGCAAACTTTAAACGACACTTTTTATGGATATCTTTAAGAAATGGCTTTCTTCTTGCCACTCTTCCATAAAGGCCAGATTTGTGCAGTATACGACTGATTGTTGTCCTATGGACAGAGTCTCCCACCTCAGCTGTAGATCTCTGCAGTTCATCCAGAGTGATCATGGGCCTCTTGGCTGCATCTCTGATCAGTCTTCTCCTTGTATGAGCTGAAAGTTTAGAGGGACGGCCAGGTCTTGGTAGATTTGCAGTGGTCTGATACTCCTTCCATTTCAATATTATCGCTTGCACAGTGCTCCTTGGGATGTTTAAAGCTTGGGAAATCTTTTTGTATCCAAATCCGGCTTTAAACTTCTCCACAACAGTATCTCGGACCTGCCTGGTGTGTTCCTTGTTCTTCATGATGCTCTCTGCGCTTTAAACAGACCTCTGAGACTATCACAGTGCAGGTGCATTTATACGGAGACTTGATTACACACAGGTGGATTCTATTTATCATCATTAGTCATTTAGGTCAACATTGGATCATTCAGAGATCCTCACTGAACTTCTGGAGAGAGTTTGCTGCACTGAAAGTAAAGGGGCTGAATAATTTTGCACGCCCAATTATTCAGTTTTTTATTTGTTAAAAAAGTTTGAAATATCCAATAAATTTCATTCCACTTCATGATTGTGTCCCACTTGTTGTTGATTCTTTTATTATTAATATTATTACCTCACCTGACGGTTATGAAAGAGCACCTTGACACTTCACAGTGCTACAGGATAAATGCTTTTTGGACCAAAAGAAATGGAGCTTGGCTTGTTTGTGAACGTGCAGCACTTATGGTGTGAAGAGGGAACAGTATACCAACATGAAAAAATCATCCCAGCAGTGGAGTACAGTGGCAGGAGCATCAAGGTTTGGAGCTGCTTTGCTGCCTCTGCCTGGACAGGTGCCTTCATCAAAGGGAAAATGATTTCCCAAGTTATAGCTCAGCGTTATCTTTTAAATGTCTGGTGTGAACTGCTCTTGAGGTTGTGCCACAGCACCTGTGTTGGCTTAAGATCTGGACTCTGATTGGACCTCTCCAAAATTTAGATTCTCTTGTTTGAAGTCATTTTGTAGTAGAGTTCTTCTATGTCATTGTCCTCCCTCTCATGTCCATCACCAACCTTCTACTGAGCCTCAGCTTGTGGACAGCCACCCTGACATTATCCTGGAAGTTACCTTGATAAACTTGGGAATTCATTTTCTCCTTGATCATGGCTGTCCAGGTCCAGTTTTGAAGCATAATATGATGTGCGTGTATAGTATTAAACTTATCAGCATAGCACAACAGATAGACTTACTGTTCTCTGTCATTTATTGTCAGCACAGTTTTCTGATGTACTGACTGCAGACCAGCACTCACAAACAGAAATCACTGGATTCTGCACTGCCTGTTAATATTAAGCACAGTATTAATATTAAGTAATATTAAGCAAGTACAGTTTGAAGAGAATACCTTGACAAAAATAATATGACATCTGGAGGCCATGAATGACCTGGAGATAATATAGTATTTTTTATTTTACAAAACATTTATTAATACCCACTAAAAGACATATAATCAGCTTCAAAGCTTCAGCATCAGGTTTCACTAGTCTTTGCAGACAGCATGACTAACATCCCAAGGCCAACAGGCCAACAAGAACTGAGTCTACTGTCTGAGGTGGAGCCAGTTTGTCAGTATAGCTGTGTCCCAACACAGGGCCATCCAGCAAACAAGTTAAACATTGCTCAACTACAAATACTCAAACACAGAACTCACAAATAAAGGTAAAGAAATGTTAACTAGAAAGCTAATGTTAAGTTTAAGCTGTTGGACTTGGGTTCAGCTTGATTGCCCATGTTATGGGCCCCATTTTATTAAGACATGAGGCGTGGCCTTTTTATTTAATCGTTAAGGGTTAGTTTATAGCCTATGAATGCATAATTAATAATCAGAGAAGGTTTGTGAGTGTTTGACTTAGCTACGTAATATTGCCCTAACATGATCAAATCCTCAACATTTTGTACGACTTGGCTTGTGACTTGCTTGACTTATAGCCAAGACTCCACTTGACTTGTTTGATTCTCACCACACGTACGTGGGACTTGCTTGAGACCTAACAGTTACCATAACTCATCAAGGAAAACACACAGAGTAAAATGAAGTCAGAGACTGCTGTAACAGAAGCATTTCTCCTTTGATTGCTCAGGAGAAGACTTCAATATAGGCCAAAGAAATAAGAATGCATTAAAGAAGTAAAATAAATAAACAAATGAGTCAATTATAAAGTTAATGCAGTGGGGCTAAACTGAATCCCTAGGGCTGGTGTAAGGTTATGCAAAACAGGACACACAAGAAACATGACAACTACATTTACCAAAAGATATGCAATGTACCATAAACAAAGGAACTTCTCCAGATATAACACCGTTTACAGACAGTATCAGTGCCAAACATCACTTTCTCTGTTTTTTCTCTTTTTCAATGATCATCAAATTTAAAGCTCTTTAAGGTCACTTTTGGCTTTTCCCGTTTAGGGGTCGCCACAGCGAATCATCACACTGACGACTCGCATGTTGACATTTGGCATGTTTTACACCTGATGCAACCCTGATTCGAACCCAGGGCGCAGCGGTGAGAGCACTGCGCCTGAACCACTAGCCTACCAGGGACGGCTTAAATTTAAAGCTTCACTAATTTCCCTAAGTCTTACAGATAATATTTCATTTACTGAAATGATGTTCGGTGTCTGTATATCCATCCCTACATCTTTTGTAAGCATTAAAACCTGCTAATTTTCTGGGCTGACTGCATCCTGTTTTGTCCTTGTCTGATAATTTTCCTGCAGTGGACCTTATTCTGAGTGATAGCTACTGTGTGTTATGGTGGTCTTTCACATTAGTTTTTTAGAGTTTGGCTCAGCAGAATGAGAAAAGAAAGGAGGGTCAGCAGTGACATAATACGTGGGCAGGTTAGGTCTAACATACTGCATGTTAGCCACTGATCTGAAACCCATGAACAATCATAGGAAGTAAAGGTGTGAAGAAGTAAAGATTCGATTTATTTTTTGGAATTGGTAACATTTGGAAACTTTACTCTCTACCTTTTACTCAAAAAGCCTGAACTGCTGACATCAAGAGAGGAGCTGAGTAGTGTTATACCCCAGTTCTTTTACTGGACAGATCTGACTAAGTAAGGAGTCCGTCTTTCTTCATTTTCATGCTGGTTTATTTTAAAGCCACAAATAAAAGTTACAGAACACAACCCGGGTGGCTCCCTGCTCCAGACAACTGCTGGAGAAGAGAAGTTCCCCGAGACACAGAGCCTAATACATTTATAAGATTTGGGCTAACCCCTTACACAAAAAGATATAAAAACATCATGAGTTGAAGACAGGCTAGCGTCTCCTTCTCTTATCTAGAGTTCCACAGGCTTGGAAGAGCTGGTGATAACAAAATGAAGAATTCCGTGTGTGTATGTTGTTACGTGGTGTGTAACTAAAACATTCATTCAGACATAATTCTAACACAAGATTAATACAAGAAAACAATTGGTGTCAAGGTACACTTTTCAGAATCAACATTGTCTTCTAACCTTGAAGCAAAGCAGACTACAGCAGATTTTGAATCTTACTAAACTGCATTACTAATACATTTGATTCAACACATTAATGTCTAATAATTATCTGACTGATTTATTAATTTCTAACAGTAGCTAAAGCCTGAAAAGGCAGCACAAGGGTGATACAGAGTCCAGTCATGCAGCTTTAGGTGAAGCAAAGCTAAAGTGGTCTCACTTCATCACTTTTAACATCACAGACAATACGTAGGACATTTTCTATCAGTCATGTTCACACATTTTAGTGTGGCACCACTGGGAAAAATCCTGTCATGATGTGTAAATAAAGTTTCACCATAAGTGAAATGGGATTAATTACTCATTTCTGTGATAGCAAATTCAAGTAAGATTCATGTAATTTGTTTTGGATGCAACATGTGTTTCAGTAGACAGAATAGCAAGTCCATACTGTCTGGAAATACTGATGGATGAGAACAGTCGATTGTGATGGTCTGTAAGAAAACATGAGCGCTAGAGTTAAAATGAGGAAAAGACTCAAGGGCTTTCATTATCTCATGTACAGCAGCAGAGCAAGGCAGTGAAATTTGGCTTGTTGGAGCCCAGTCAAAAAAAAGAACAATATATGAATAAAGTATCTACAATATACAATTTATAGTAACACGAAGTGTGTGGGAGTGTGAGTAAGTGTGCTTGGGTTTGTGTGGGTGTCGGGGGAGGAGTGTGAAGCACAGGGTTGTGGTGTGAGGGGAGAGAGATTTTGTATGTTGCATATGTACAGTGCCTTGCGAAAGTATTCGGCCCCCTTGAACTTTGCGACCTTTTGCCACATTTCAGGCTTCAAACATAAAGATATAAAACTGTAATTTTTTGTGAAGAATCAACAACAAGTGGGACACAATCATGAAGTGGAACGAAATTTATTGGATATGTCAAACTTTTTTAACAAATAAAAAAACTGAAAAATTGGGCGTGCAAAATTATTCAGCCCCCTTAAGTTAATACTTTGTAGCGCCACCTTTTGCTGCGATTACAGCTGTAAGTCACTTGGGGTATGTCTCTATCAGTTTTGCACATCGAGAGACGGAAATTTTTGCCCATTCCTCCTTGCAAAACAGCTCGAGCTCAGTGAGGTTGGATAGAGAGCGTTTGTGAACAGCAGTTTTCAGTTCTTTCCACAGATTCTCGATTGGATTCAGGTCTGGACTTTGACTTGGCCATTCTAACACCTGGATATGTTTATTTGTGAACCATTCCATTGTAGATTTTGCTTTATGTTTTGGATCATTGTCTTGTTGGAAGACAAATCTCCGTCCCAGTCTCAGGTCTTTTGCAGACTCCATCAGGTTTCCTTCCAAAATGGTCCTGTATTTGGCTCCATCCATCTTCCCATCAATTTTAACCATCTTCCCGGTCCCTGCTGAAGAAAAGCAGGCCCAAACCATGATGCTGCCACCACCATGTTTGACAGTGGGGATGGTGTGTTCAGGGTAATGAGCTGTGTTGCTTTTACGCCAAACATAACATTTTGCATTGTTGCCAAAAAGTTCGATTTTGGTTTCATCTGACCAGAGCACCTTCTTCCACATGTTTGGTGCGTCTCCCAGGTGGCTTGTGGCAAACTTTAAACGACACTTTTTATGGATATCTTTAAGAAATGGCTTTCTTCTTGCCACTCTTCCATAAAGGCCAGATTTGTGCAGTATACGACTGATTGTTGTCCTATGGACAGAGTCTCCCACCTCAGCTGTAGATCTCTGCAGTTCATCCAGAGTGATCATGGGCCTCTTGGCTGCATCTCTGATCAGTCTTCTCCTTGTATGAGCTGAAAGTTTAGAGGGACGGCCAGGTCTTGGTAGATTTGCAGTGGTCTGATACTCCTTCCATTTCAATATTATCGCTTGCACAGTGCTCCTTGGGATGTTTAAAGCTTGGGAAATCTTTTTGTATCCAAATCCGGCTTTAAACTTCTCCACAACAGTATCTCGGACCTGCCTGGTGTGTTCCTTGTTCTTCATGATGCTCTCTGCGCTTTAAACGGACCTCTGAGACTATCACAGTGCAGGTGCATTTATACGGAGACTTGATTACACACAGGTGGATTCTATTTATCATCATTAGTCATTTAGGTCAACATTGGATCATTCAGAGATCCTCACTGAACTTCTGGAGAGAGTTTGCTGCACTGAAAGTAAAGGGGCTGAATAATTTTGCACGCCCAATTATTCAGTTTAGTTCAGCAGTCTGATGGCCTGTGGAAAGAAGCCGTCTCTGTGACTGCTGCTCTGATGCTCTGTATCATCTTCCTAATGGTGGCAGTGAAAACAGTGTGTGGCTGAGGTTTTTGATTTCTCCATTGCCTTCCAAAGCAGATGTTGGAAACATGCAAATAGTTCAGGCTTAGCAAAAAATCCAAGGACCTAAGGCAAGAGGAAAAAAATTCTAGTAGAAATGTCATCCTTACTCCCCATGTCTGTCTCTTCTTGCTTCTTGAAAATGATGTCCTCATCTTGACCACTTGAGTCTGAGTCTAAAGAGCTTGCAGGGATCTCTTCTAACACACGCATTCGTTGTTTCATTCTTCCACTTGCCTTTTTGAAAGAGCTCGCTGGAATGCCCTGCAGGAAAATACATGCTTGCACTCTTAGAATGCACATACATGTGCATGATAATATTGTAATGTCAGCTGGGCTGAAGGGAGGACTGGAACACAGTGAACACAATAAACACCCTCACAACAATCGCACCAACCCTGGACAATATGCCTCCCACCCAGAGGGGCCACCAGAATGCCCCTGTGGTGTGATGGGAAGTCCCGCCAGGCAGTGCTCTGCCCCAACACTACACAGCTCCCACCTGGCTGGTTAAGTGTCCCCAGTAACCCACAGTCATTACAAAGTCATTTAAACATTGGGGGAGCCTGCGCTGGTGCAGAGGCCACTCTGGTGGCTCCTGGGCAGCAGGAGCTCATAGTTGGTCCTCGTTGTCTAACTCAGACAAAGCCAAGGGCTGGTATGGTGCGAGTCTGTCCCTGTGAAGCACTACCCGGTTCCGCTAACTCAGTCCCACGCAGTA
This sequence comes from Monopterus albus, assembly GCF_001952655.1. Taxonomy (NCBI): domain Eukaryota; kingdom Metazoa; phylum Chordata; class Actinopteri; order Synbranchiformes; family Synbranchidae; genus Monopterus; species Monopterus albus. The sequence continues at coordinate 1,825,960 of NW_018128130.1, forward strand.
CACCACACCTGACAGTCTTTTCAGTGTAGTACAAGGTCTGAGCCACTGGCTCACTGACTGTGGATACAAGCCCACACCAGTGCACCAGGAACAAAGTTCTCTCCTTTACTGCGAACATCATGGACTCATGTCTAGTGAGGCCCATCGGCCGGCAGTGCCCCCACCTGGTCCTGCTGCAGTGGAGCATGTGAGTGCTGGATCAGCCCCAGCTACACTATTGCTACAATATCCTGTCTTAGCAGTGAATGATGACGAAGTCAACATATTCTGAATACTGCACACAAATCGGCAGCATATTGCGGGGAATACATTCCCACAAGTTGCAAAATTACACCATGAACATGATAAAACCATCTTTTCATCATCAGCATTTTAAGAGAATTGTCATACCATACCATACCATACCAACTTTATTTATAAAGCACTAAAAACAACCAGAGTGGACCAAAGTACTGTACTTTGCAATAAAACAGTATATATGTACATATGACTAGACTTTAACAGATAATCTGAGCCAAGTCATGGGATCTATACTCATACCAGACAAAACATTAGATGAATGATAACTTGATTGGGTGAAAACCAATAATTAAGCTTTCTACAGGATGTTTAAGAGTTTGTATCTCATAGAGAATGTTGCCTGTTAAACTATGGCTAAATTACAAATAAAGTGTTCCTGACAAGTGTGTTTGCAACTTGGCACTGAGCTTTCTAATGGGAATCATCTAGGACTGTCTTCCATGCAGTGGCCCCAAATGGGGCAAATGAATAACATGCTCTGTAAACTAAGGGAAGTGGTGGGTTCATCAGCACAAGCAACACCTTTCACAGTACACATTTGGTCCATTCTTAGAAGTAGGAATATGCATTATGTTAGGTATTTTTAGTCAGATAGATATTGGTTAGATACTTTATGTATTAGAAATATTTAGAGTAGACAGGGTGTCTAGCTCAGGCTGTTAAATGCTTAGGCATTTTCATGAGTTGCTGCAGGTTGCTTATGGTCAAGGATAACTAGATAGAAAGCTGATGACTGTTAGAAGACAGGATGTTTAATATTATTATTATGACCTGTATAACTGTAGCCATAGCCATAATATTTTCTTAATGTCAGGACATGTCACTAGAGGTCGTGTTAGAATGTTTTTAGCTACATACCACATAATCAACAGACATTCACACATTTGATTTTCCTCATGCTTTGACTACTGTGCTGGCCAGCTGCAAACTACCTGTAGCCGTCTGATGGCTGTGTCCATCACAGTACAGGTTTACCTCTGCATTAGGTAGCTGTTCCTTATGCAGGTTTTCATGTAACCTCATTTCAATGTCTGTCCTGCTCACACAATCATGGTCCTGGTCTGTGACCATCTGCGTGGCCATGTTTGTTCCCTCACTTGTGAAGTGTATGTGAGCTTGATTCAGTAACTGCTGTAAATTTTGGGTCCTCTGATAGCCCATTGTGATGTGTGCAGTTTTCAATATTGCTCGGCCAATTGCCGCAACATGTCTCACACAAGTTGGATGTCCCCTATCAACGTTATCTAGCTTAGAGGTATAGTACATCAACACTTTTCGATTGGGACGTCTGCTGTCATCTGCGCTCTGAAGCAGGACGGCATGCCGTCCTTTTCATCAACATCTAAGGGACCATGGTCAGCTGATTATACAAAACACTATGTCCAATTTAATAACTTAAAAGTGGATTTTGTGTTAAGTTATTCTTGCAGCTCTCTGACCTAGCCTCTGTGTGTTTCAGTGCTGCGGTGGAGAGCACAGGAGCTGCAAAGGCTGAAGCTCAGTCTCGGGCGGAAGCGGCTCCCG
>NW_018128130.1:1828158-1839848 GCF_001952655.1 Monopterus albus
GAGTTGGAGCCACAAGTTTATTTACAGCTCTGAGATCATGAACCATCCTGTAGTCAGGTTTTCCGGCTTTAGGAAATGGGTTTATGGGCGTGTTCCAGGCAGACTGAGTGGGAGTCAAAACTCCAGCTTCCAAAAGTCCATGAATAGTTTTTTTCAATTCCACTGACTTGCTGGGGGCAAAAGTTTCAAAATAAAGCTAAATATTTGAAAAGGTATGAAGTTTTGGAAAAATTCAGAATAGAAGCATGAATTTCCATGAAAAAGCTGAACATTTTGATACCTGAAATAGCTAAAAGTATGCTGAAGTAGAATATTCCCATTCATTTGAATGTGCAAAATTTTGAAAATAAAGCTAAATATTTCAAGGGTATGAAGTTTAGAAAAATTCTTAATAGAAGCATGAATGTCCTTGAAAAGCTGAACATTTTAATAGCTGCAAGTATGCTGAAGTAGAATTTTCCCATTCATTTGAATGGGACAAGATTTTCAAAATAAAGCTAAATATTTTAAAAAGTATGAAGTTTAAAAAAATTACGAATAGAAGAATGAATATCCTTAAGGAGCTGAACATTTTGATAGCTGAAAGTATGCTGAAGTAGAATTTCCCCATTCATTTGAATGGGGCAAAAGTTTCAAAATAAAGCTAAATATTTGAAAAGGTATGAAGTTTTGGAAAAATTCAGAATAGAAGCATGAATTTCCATGAAAAAGCTGAACATTTTGATACCTGAAATAGCTAAAAGTATGCTGAAGTAGAATATTCCCATTCATTTGAATGTGCAAAATTTTGAAAATAAAGCTAAATATTTCAAGGGTATGAAGTTTAGAAAAATTCTTAATAGAAGCATGAATGTCCTTGAAAAGCTGAACATTTTAATAGCTGCAAGTATGCTGAAGTAGAATTTTCCCATTCATTTGAATGGGACAAGATTTTCAAAATAAAGCTAAATATTTTAAAAAGTATGAAGTTTAAAAAAATTACGAATAGAAGAATGAATATCCTTAAGGAGCTGAACATTTTGATAGCTGAAAGTATGCTGAAGTAGAATTTCCCCATTCATTTGAATGGGGCAAAAGTTTCAAAATAAAGCTAAATATTTGAAAAGGTATGAAGTTTTGGAAAAATTCAGAATAGAAGCATGAATTTCCATGAAAAAGCTGAACATTTTGATACCTGAAATAGCTAAAAGTATGCTGAAGTAGAATATTCCCATTCATTTGAATGTGCAAAATTTTGAAAATAAAGCTAAATATTTCAAGGGTATGAAGTTTAGAAAAATTCTTAATAGAAGCATGAATGTCCTTGAAAAGCTGAACATTTTAATAGCTGCAAGTATGCTGAAGTAGAATTTTCCCATTCATTTGAATGGGACAAGATTTTCAAAATAAAGCTAAATATTTTAAAAAGTATGAAGTTTAAAAAAATTACGAATAGAAGAATGAATATCCTTAAGGAGCTGAACATTTTGATAGCTGAAAGTATGCTGAAGTAGAATTTCCCCATTCATTTGAATGGGGCAAAAGTTTCAAAATAAAGCTAAATATTTGAAAAGGTATGAAGTTTTGGAAAAATTCAGAATAGAAGCATGAATTTCCATGAAAAAGCTGAACATTTTGATACCTGAAATAGCTAAAAGTATGCTGAAGTAGAATATTCCCATTCATTTGAATGTGCAAAATTTTGAAAATAAAGCTAAATATTTCAAGGGTATGAAGTTTAGAAAAATTCTTAATAGAAGCATGAATGTCCTTGAAAAGCTGAACATTTTAATAGCTGCAAGTATGCTGAAGTAGAATTTTCCCATTCATTTGAATGGGACAAGATTTTCAAAATAAAGCTAAATATTTTAAAAAGTATGAAGTTTAAAAAAATTACGAATAGAAGAATGAATATCCTTAAGGAGCTGAACATTTTGATAGCTGAAAGTATGCTGAAGTAGAATTTCCCCATTCATTTGAATGGGGCAAAAGTTTCAAAATAAAGCTAAATATTTGAAAAGGTATGAAGTTTTGGAAAAATTCAGAATAGAAGCATGAATTTCCATGAAAAAGCTGAACATTTTGATACCTGAAATAGCTAAAAGTATGCTGAAGTAGAATATTCCCATTCATTTGAATGTGCAAAATTTTGAAAATAAAGCTAAATATTTCAAGGGTATGAAGTTTAGAAAAATTCTTAATAGAAGCATGAATGTCCTTGAAAAGCTGAACATTTTAATAGCTGCAAGTATGCTGAAGTAGAATTTTCCCATTCATTTGAATGGGACAAGATTTTCAAAATAAAGCTAAATATTTTAAAAAGTATGAAGTTTAAAAAAATTACGAATAGAAGAATGAATATCCTTAAGGAGCTGAACATTTTGATAGCTGAAAGTATGCTGAAGTAGAATTTCCCCATTCATTTGAATGGGGCAAAAGTTTCAAAATAAAGCTAAATATTTGAAAAGGTATGAAGTTTTGGAAAAATTCAGAATAGAAGCATGAATTTCCATGAAAAAGCTGAACATTTTGATACCTGAAATAGCTAAAAGTATGCTGAAGTAGAATATTCCCATTCATTTGAATGTGCAAAATTTTGAAAATAAAGCTAAATATTTCAAGGGTATGAAGTTTAGAAAAATTCTTAATAGAAGCATGAATGTCCTTGAAAAGCTGAACATTTTAATAGCTGCAAGTATGCTGAAGTAGAATTTTCCCATTCATTTGAATGGGACAAGATTTTCAAAATAAAGCTAAATATTTTAAAAAGTATGAAGTTTAAAAAAATTACGAATAGAAGAATGAATATCCTTAAGGAGCTGAACATTTTGATAGCTGAAAGTATGCTGAAGTAGAATTTCCCCATTCATTTGAATGGGGCAAAAGTTTCAAAATAAAGCTAAATATTTGAAAAGGTATGAAGTTTTGGAAAAATTCAGAATAGAAGCATGAATTTCCATGAAAAAGCTGAACATTTTGATACCTGAAATAGCTAAAAGTATGCTGAAGTAGAATATTCCCATTCATTTGAATGTGCAAAATTTTGAAAATAAAGCTAAATATTTCAAGGGTATGAAGTTTAGAAAAATTCTTAATAGAAGCATGAATGTCCTTGAAAAGCTGAACATTTTAATAGCTGCAAGTATGCTGAAGTAGAATTTTCCCATTCATTTGAATGGGACAAGATTTTCAAAATAAAGCTAAATATTTTAAAAAGTATGAAGTTTAAAAAAATTACGAATAGAAGAATGAATATCCTTAAGGAGCTGAACATTTTGATAGCTGAAAGTATGCTGAAGTAGAATTTCCCCATTCATTTGAATGGGGCAAAAGTTTCAAAATAAAGCTAAATATTTGAAAAGGTATGAAGTTTTGGAAAAATTCAGAATAGAAGCATGAATTTCCATGAAAAAGCTGAACATTTTGATACCTGAAATAGCTAAAAGTATGCTGAAGTAGAATATTCCCATTCATTTGAATGTGCAAAATTTTGAAAATAAAGCTAAATATTTCAAGGGTATGAAGTTTAGAAAAATTCTTAATAGAAGCATGAATGTCCTTGAAAAGCTGAACATTTTAATAGCTGCAAGTATGCTGAAGTAGAATTTTCCCATTCATTTGAATGGGACAAGATTTTCAAAATAAAGCTAAATATTTTAAAAAGTATGAAGTTTAAAAAAATTACGAATAGAAGAATGAATATCCTTAAGGAGCTGAACATTTTGATAGCTGAAAGTATGCTGAAGTAGAATTTCCCCATTCATTTGAATGGGGCAAAAGTTTCAAAATAAAGCTAAATATTTGAAAAGGTATGAAGTTTTGGAAAAATTCAGAATAGAAGCATGAATTTCCATGAAAAAGCTGAACATTTTGATACCTGAAATAGCTAAAAGTATGCTGAAGTAGAATATTCCCATTCATTTGAATGTGCAAAATTTTGAAAATAAAGCTAAATATTTCAAGGGTATGAAGTTTAGAAAAATTCTTAATAGAAGCATGAATGTCCTTGAAAAGCTGAACATTTTAATAGCTGCAAGTATGCTGAAGTAGAATTTTCCCATTCATTTGAATGGGACAAGATTTTCAAAATAAAGCTAAATATTTTAAAAAGTATGAAGTTTAAAAAAATTACGAATAGAAGAATGAATATCCTTAAGGAGCTGAACATTTTGATAGCTGAAAGTATGCTGAAGTAGAATTTCCCCATTCATTTGAATGGGGCAAAAGTTTCAAAATAAAGCTAAATATTTGAAAAGGTATGAAGTTTTGGAAAAATTCAGAATAGAAGCATGAATTTCCATGAAAAAGCTGAACATTTTGATACCTGAAATAGCTAAAAGTATGCTGAAGTAGAATATTCCCATTCATTTGAATGTGCAAAATTTTGAAAATAAAGCTAAATATTTCAAGGGTATGAAGTTTAGAAAAATTCTTAATAGAAGCATGAATGTCCTTGAAAAGCTGAACATTTTAATAGCTGCAAGTATGCTGAAGTAGAATTTTCCCATTCATTTGAATGGGACAAGATTTTCAAAATAAAGCTAAATATTTTAAAAAGTATGAAGTTTAAAAAAATTACGAATAGAAGAATGAATATCCTTAAGGAGCTGAACATTTTGATAGCTGAAAGTATGCTGAAGTAGAATTTCCCCATTCATTTGAATGGGGCAAAAGTTTCAAAATAAAGCTAAATATTTGAAAAGGTATGAAGTTTTGGAAAAATTTAGAATAGAAGCATGAATTTCCATGAAAAAGCTGAACATTTTGATAGCTGAAAGTACGCTGAAGTTAAATTTCCCATTCATTTGAATGGACAAAATTTTGCTGAAAAACACTAAATAGTTTAAAAATTATGAAGTTTAGAAAACTTCTTAATAGATCCGCACATGTCCTGAAAAAGCTGAACATTTTGTTACCTGAATGGTTTTTCTAGCTGAAAGTATGATGAAGTAGTTAAGGGCCAAAAAAACATACGGAAGAATAATAATAAAGACCAGGAAAACATAGTATGGATGCTGACTCAGCATCCATACAATTAGTTGACAGGTAAACAAGATAACACTGAGAACAAAAAAGAAAAAGAGTGTGCAAACAAGAAAAAAGGAATGTGCAGTGAAAAAAAAATTTATATACAGTGCCTTGCGAAAGTATTCGGCCCCCTTGAACTTTGCGACCTTTTGCCACATTTCAGGCTTCAAACATAAAGGTATAAAACTGTAATTTTTTGTGAAGAATCAACAAGTGGGACACAATCATGAAGTGGAACGAAATTTATTGGATATTTCAAACTTTTTTAACAAATAAAAAACTGAAAAATTGGGCGTGCAAAATTATTCAGCCCCTTTACTTTCAGTGCAGCAAACTCTCTCCAGAAGTTCAGTGAGGATCTCTGAATGATCCAATGTTGACCTAAATGACTAATGATGATAAATAGAATCCACCTGTGTGTAATCAAGTCTCCGTATAAATGCACCTGCACTGTGATAGTCTCAGAGGTCCGTTTAAAGCGCAGAGAGCATCATGAAGAACAAGGAACACACCAGGCAGGTCCGAGATACTGTTGTGGAGAAGTTTAAAGCCGGATTTGGATACAAAAAGATTTCCCAAGCTTTAAACATCCCAAGGAGCACTGTGCAAGCGATAATATTGAAATGGAAGGAGTATCAGACCACTGCAAATCTACCAAGACCTGGCCGTCCCTCTAAACTTTCAGCTCATACAAGGAGAAGACTGATCAGAGATGCAGCCAAGAGGCCCATGATCACTCTGGATGAACTGCAGAGATCTACAGCTGAGGTGGGAGACTCTGTCCATAGGACAACAATCAGTCGTATACTGCACAAATCTGGCCTTTATGGAAGAGTGGCAAGAAGAAAGCCATTTCTTAAAGATATCCATAAAAAGTGTCGTTTAAAGTTTGCCACAAGCCACCTGGGAGACACACCAAACATGTGGAAGAAGGTGCTCTGGTCAGATGAAACCAAAATCGAACTTTTTGGCAACAATGCAAAACGTTATGTTTGGCGTAAAAGCAACACAGCTCATCACCCTGAACACACCATCCCCACTGTCAAACATGGTGGTGGCATCATCATGGTTTGGGCCTGCTTTTCTTCAGCAGGGACAGGGAAGGTGGTTAAAATTGATGGGAAGATGGATGGAGCCAAATGCAGGACCATTCTGGAAGGAAACCTGATGGAGTCTGCAAACGACCTGAGACTGGGACGGAGATTTGTCTTCCACCAAGACACTGATCCAAAACATAAAGCAAAATCTACAATGGAATGGTTCAAAACTAAACATATCCAGGTGTTAGAATGGCCAAGTCAAAGTCCAGACCTGAATCCACTCGAGAATCTGTGGAAAGAACTGAAAACTGCTGTTCACAAACGCTCTCTATCCAACCTCACTGAGCTCGAGCTGTTTTGCAAGGAGGAATGGGCAAAATTTAAGTCTCTTGATGTGCAAAACTGATAGAGACATACCCCAAGTGACTTACAGCTGTAATCGCAGCAAAAGGTGGCGCTACAAAGTATTAACTTAAGGGGGCTGAATAATTTTGCACGCCCAATTTTTCAGTTTTTTATTTGTTAAAAAAGTTTGAAATATCCAATAAATTTCGTTCCACTTCATGATTGTGTCCCACTTGTTGTTGATTCTTCACAAAAAAGTACAGTTTTATATCTTTATGTTTGAAGCCTGAAATGTGGCAAAAGGTCGCAAAGTTCAAGGGGGCCGAATACTTTCGCAAGGCACTGTATAATGCCACTGTTTTGAGCGTGCTCAGCTCCACACCACAGGACCAGCTGTTCAACCTCCTGTATGTTGGCTGACTCATCACCGTCTCAGATGAGACTGATGACCATTGTGTCATCATCACTGGTGAGTCATTGGTGTTAGGCTGATGTCCACAAAGAGGATCCGTCCATACGCCCCTGGGCAGTCGAGGTGTAATGCAGTGCCATGTTGACTACATCATCCACTTGCCCAGTAGACAAACTGCAGGGGGTCCAGCAGGAGGTCTACGATATCCTTCAGACTGACCAACACCAGTCTCTCAAAGGACTTCATAACTACAAATGTCAAGGCGACAGGTTTGTAGTCACTCAGTCTGCTGATGGACAGTTTCTTGGGAACTGAGACGATGGTGAAGCAGGAGGGGGGCTTCATACAGCACCAGCTGCTGGATCCAAGGTGATGGGTGAAGGGTGTGGAGTTCTGCTTCTCAGACCTACAGTAAAACACATGCAGGTCATCTGCCAGCTGATGGTCTTCTACAGCGGGGAGGAATGGTTTCCTGTAACCAGTGATGTTTTTAAGGCTTCTCCACACTCACAGTTGCTCCTCTTTGCTAATCTGATCTCCCTTGTCATTGTGATCCTGGCTGCCTGTACAAGATCCTGTACCCATGTGTGTAATAACGATAGGCATCTTTTATTAACGTTGTTAGGTATTTTTAGTCAGATAGATATTGGATAGTTACTTTATGTATTAGAAATGTTTAGTGGAGATAGGATGTCTAATTAGACTGTTAAATGCTTAGGCATGCTTATGAGTTTCTACAGTGTACCTCTGGTCAAGGATAACTAGAGAGAAGAGTTGATGACTGTCAGCAGACAGGGTGTTTAATATTATTATTATGACGTGTATAACTGTAGCCTTAGCCATAATATGTTCTTATGTTTAAGTCATGACATGTTACTAGAAGTCTGTGAGAATGTTTTTAGCTACACACCACTTAATCAACAGACACACACACATTGATTTGCTTCATGCTTTGACTCGTGCTATGGCCAGCTGCAAAGCTGGTAACAGAGACGTCTCGGTTGACGTTTCTGTGTAGTATGGGGCTAGCCCAACCGAGGGGATATAATGTATAGGCCTGGTGGGTTCAGGGTCTTTCATCTAACATCTGCCTGTGAGATGCAAGATACCTGAGCGTGTAATGTTAATTTTACCTGTGATCCTTTGAATAAATCAGTACTGTTTTGAAGATACTTGGACTGTCTCGTCTCTGAGTTAGCAATGGTAACAAGAACCAAACAGTCCTTCAACGTGTAGTCCAGTGTGTTTTTGTCACTGGCAGGACAACTGACATGCTGTCTGTGTTTGGACAGTTCATGAGTGAGATTTGCTGTGTTAAAATCCCCTAAAACAATGACTGGAGAATCAAGATGTTCCAGTTCCAAACTAGTTATCTGGTCAGCCAGGTGCTATAGTGTGCGGGAATGGGCCTGCGGTCTTCTATACACTCTGACCAGAATGAATGAGGGAAATTCTCTGGGAGAATACAATGGTTTGCAGTTGATGAAAAGGGTCATTAGAGTCACATTAGAGAAAATTGTTGTAAGGCTGGAGAAGTTACTACGTCTGCCTTATGCCAGTTAAAATATTGGGTTTCTAAATTACTCATTTTGTTTAGTGTTACACATCTCTTTTCATCGGTACATAATCTTTTGTTGACCTATCTATGGAGGAGACTTTCAAATTAATTAATGCTGTCATGGTTTATTGTGCTGTCTACTTTCGACACAACACCGGCAGCAGGAAGTGTGCACGTTCATGAACTATCCTCTCATTTTTAGGAAGAGTCTCTCAGGTTTTATCATTCTGAAATAATTACAGACTATTTGGAGTTATGATGCAAGGCTAATCTAGAGGAACTATATGAAGGCCACGATATGCTAACCCCTGGACACAGGAATAAAGCTTAACCTCTCACACTAAGGTGGCATATTTGAAACTTATTAATGCTCCAAACTGTCAGGTCCACTCAGCACGACCTGCCTTTCTTCCCCTTTCTTTCCCCCATTTTCTCATCCTCGCTGGGTGTGGTGCACAGTGGAGTTCGCCAGATCATTGACACTGACATGGTGAGGTTGTTGCTATGTGAACGCTGACACTGTAACGGTGATGCTGACGGTGATGCTAACGGTGAGATTTGTTTGTGTTTTGATGCGGCCACACAAGTTGGCGATCATCCTGGTTCCTGCCGCTCGCCCGTCTTCTCGGGCACAGCTGGGGTGCATCCCGACGATTACCTTCTTCCTTATTTATACCTCTGGCAGACACTCCATCATCACCGGAGCATTAACAAGTGTTAACATAACTAACATAATTTGCATACCCTGTAACTGACCTGTAGTCATGGTATGTGGCACGTTGTTTTGACTTCCACGCTGACAGTTCCTGTGCTGTGGATCTCAATTTGTAGGTTAAATGTTTTGTGTTATTCATCTCTAGACGTCCACGCTGACAGTTCCTGCGCTGTGGATTTCCTTTTTCATTCGCCATCCCTCCTGGTTAGCTTGTCTATTCACCTGTCCGTCCCGTTCCTCCCACTCTCCTGTTTTTTGCCGTTAGCCTGTCTTCTCCCCTGGTCGTCCTGTTCTCCTCAGCCGTATTTGCTCAGCCCTGGTTGTATGTGTTCTTCGACTCTATTCCTTTTTGTGATTCCCCCATCATTAAAACCACCTTTTTTTACTAGCACCTGGGTCAGCACTCTTGAGTCCAACCTCAGTCCTCCCTCACCCTCCCGGTGAGGGGGACTAAACCGTAACACCTGCAATTATTGTGGCAGCTACCCCCTTAACCCTCAGATGTTACCATACTGAGAAACTCTTTTCTAGAAAACTAAACCATCTGAATACATAACAAAAATACAAGAAACTCACATCTGACTGAAATATCAAAATTCCATCATTGCTTTTTAACAGAACAATCAGAATTACACACTGATTTCACACAAAACTATCAATGCCTTAAAATCAAAACATAAATCTTTGTATTTTGAATACTTTACTTTGACTAAACGTGGATTATCATTGATTAGACATTGATCAATCAATTATCAGTCAAATCTTTACTTTTAGGCTTGAAACCATCATTTTTGTTACTTCCTCAGTATGGTGTGTGTCTCTTCTCTGTGGAATGCACACACGAACTGTTGCAGTTCCGTCTTTCAGCTGGGATGTGTGTCTACTGTACTTCCTCCTTCCTGTGACTGCATTGTTCACTCTTTTAGATGTAAAATCACTTCTCCCCATTCTTTTAATACCATTATTTCATATTTTATTCTTACACATGTACTAATGATTATTTCAATAAACACACACATAAATCATTTTATGATTATCTTTACTTATTAAACACTTAACTTTTCTAAGCATTCTGCCACAGCATTTTAATAATAATTCCTTTGTCTTCTCCAACATCCCCTGGAACTTCCTCTTTCTTCTCTGCCTTCTCTGTATCTCGGTGCTCTTCGAGGCCCGTATTTACAGCCTTGCTGACAGAACCCAAGATTAAACATGAAACTGCTGGAAATGATCATGTCATGGAATCCTTAAACTAACATCACAATCCCCAAACAATATAATCACGGTTTAAAGCGAAGCCTGACCACAGGGCTTTTTCTTTACTTCTAAGCAGGCATTCATATGGCAACCAATGGGCTACAGTTTGTGTGTGCATGGGGTGCTGTACCTGTGAGTGTAGGGTGAGCACCACCTACAGATGTTATGCTGTAACACACACCGTGCTGCAGGACAAATGACGAACAGTCACTGTGAAAGTGGTCACTTACTGCAGCAGAGAGTTGAATGCCTACATCTGTACAGATACCTTGAAAATGTACTTGGGGCACTGGCTACTGGTCACTGGTAGTTCTGGAATACACCTTCTGGTGCTGCATAGACATGCCTTCAGTGATGAAGCTGGGAGTCATCAAGCTGATCATCATACACACCTACCCAGCCGGGGTTGAGCAGACCTGAAAATGCTTATTTGGCCTTTTAAGCATTTTCGGAAAAGCAACTGAAATGGTTTATAGGTTTTTTAAAAATGTGTTTGCTAATTAATTTTCTATCAATTGGCTAATTAATTAATTGAAAAAAATGTGCTCACTCTGTGTGATCATTTTAGGAAGCTGAAAAAAACTGAAGAGAGGTTGAATTTTACTGGTTTGTTGGTTCCTTGGTTTTATTTCACAATTTACACAGTAGCAGCTAAAATAAAATGATGGCTAATAAGCCATGGTGACTAGTCTTTTCAACTAAAGATGGTGTTTTTTTATGATGTATATAAAAAGCAAGTTTATGGAATTTCTTTTTACTGATTAGATTAAAGACATGTCCATTGTACAAGAGGGGGGTAGAACAAATGTTTGCCAGTTTCATTTCCAGAATTTGTAGGGAGACCACATTTATTTTGTGCTTTCAGCGGTGGACTTGAAACTATATTTTTCTGTAATGTGTAATCAAATCAAATTTTATTTGTATAGCGCCAAATCACAACAAAAGTCATCTCAGGACACTTTACAAAGTAAGGTCTAGACCTTACTGTTATCAATATTATTACATAGGGAAAACCCAACAAATCCCCCTTGAGCAAGCACTTGGCGACAGTGGGGAGGAAAAACTCCCTTTAACGGAAGAAACCTCCGACAGACCCCAGCTCTTGGTGGGCGGCCTTCTGCCTCGACCAGTTGGGGTGAGTGGATAGAGGAGAAACAAAAGAAGAAAAGGAACAAGACACAACAAACAATCAAACACTGATCAGGTCAATGTGGCTGGTGACTGCTCGTCAGAGATGTAGAGCTCCAGAGCAAGGGCAACCTGCAGAAAGGTACAGGGAGAGAGAGAGGACACACTACGGGAGAGAGGAGACACAAAGTTAGTGATGTGTAATGGTAGCATATAGAAGCATAGGGA
>NW_018128130.1:1840472-1846228 GCF_001952655.1 Monopterus albus
GTGTGTGTGTGTGGTGTGTGTGTGTGTGTGTGTGTGTGTGTGTGTGTGTGTGTGTGTGTGTGTGTGTGTGTGTGGTGTCATGATTCGGTTCTGTGTTGCTTCCTGTCAGGCTTTTATTTTGATGCTACGTCCTGTTTTGTTTCACCACAGTTTTGGTCTTTTTACTTTCTTCATCACCCGCATTAGTTTCACCTGCTCATTATAGTTTGCACCGCATCATAAGCAGCCTTCACCCACCAATCCCAGCCAGATTGTTCTAGACGCCACCTCTCACTCTCCAGCATTTTTCGGTTTTGGTACTTTGTGTTTTTGACCCGGCTTGTTCCTCTGACTATTCTGTTCTGCCTTGCCCTCTTGCTTCAGACTGTCACTGTGTATAATTATCGGACTTCCCTTTGGACTACGTATTTGGATTCCTCTGCTGTATGTGTTTGCTGGCTCTGATCTCGGACTGTTTATACCGACCTGTGATTTTTGTGTTTCACCGTGTCTTGTATGGTTTTGTTTAGCGTTAGTTCTCTTATTAAAGAGACGGTTTTGTTTTACATTTCCTTGTCTGGCCTTTTAATTGAGTTCACCCTCAACATTTTTGGCAGCATAACGCGCCGATTCCTGACATGTGGTGTGTGCGTGTGTGTTTGTCTTTATATACTTGTGCGAACCAACCCCTGATGGAACACCTTTCTTGTGTGGACATTTCATTGGTGACTTTCACCAATGCGGTTTCTGTACTATGATGGACTCTAAATCCTGACTGAAAATCCTCAAACAAATCATTCTTGTGCAAGTGGTCACATAACTGCTTTGCAACAGCTTTTTCAAGGATTTTGGAAATAAATGGGAGATTGGATATTGGTCTATAATTAGCTAGGACACCTGGGTCAAGAGTAGGCTTTTTGAGTAGAGGTTTAATTACTGCAAGTTTAAAAGCCTGTGGAACATAACCTGTTAATAGAGAGAGGTTAATCAGATCTAGTATGGATGTGTTGATTAGGGGAAAGACGTCTTTGAGCAGCCTGGTCGGGATGGGGTCCAGGAGACATGTTGATGATTTAGATGAAGCAATTGTTGAGGTCAACTCAGAGAGATCTATAGGGGAGAAGTAGTCCAAGTATAAATGAGGTCTTACAGATGTTTCTAGAGCCATTGTAGTAGATGGCACATCTGCGAGAGCTGTGGGAGTGGTCCGACCAATTTTTTCTCTAATAGTTGTGATTTTATTTGTAAAGAAGCTCATGAAGTCATTGCTGCTGAGATCTAAGGGAATGTTAAGCTCAACAGCACTGTGGCTCTTTGTCAGCCTGGCTACAGTGCTGAAAAGAAACCTGGGGTTGTTCTTATTTTCCTCAATCAGTGATGAATAAAATGTGGTTCTGGCACTATGAAGGGCTTTCTTATATGTTATTAAACTATCTTTCCAGGCTATGAAAAACTCTTCTGACTTAGTGGAGCGCCACCTCCTTTCCATTTTTCGTGATGCCTGCTTTAGGGAGCGGAGCTGCGAGCTGTACCACGGGGCTAGCCTCCTCTGTTTCACTACCTTCTTTTTCAGAGGGGCAATGGTATCAAGTGTATTACGCAGGAAGGCTGCAGTACTATCAACAAGATTATCGATTTGTGTGGGAGTAAGGTTAAGGTGGCCTCCTTCCACTGTGTTGGCAAACGGCACTGAAGTAGATAAAGATGGAATTATTTCCTTAAACTTGGTAACAGCATTGCCAGATAGACATCTGCTGTAGTGGAATTGTTTCCCACATAGAGTATAATCCATTAATGGAAATTCAAAAGTTATTAGAAAATGGTCAGACAGAAGAGGGTTATGGGGAAAAACTATTAAGTGTTCAGTTTTGATGCCATATGTCAGAACCAGATCAAGAGTGTGATTAAAACAGTGAGTGGGTTTATTTAGTTTGAGAGAAGCCAACTGAGTCTAATAATGAACAGAATGCATTGTTGAGGCTGTCATTGTCGGCATCTACATGAATATTAAAGTCGCCTACTATGATTATTTTATCTGTACTAAGCACTAAATCAGACAGAAAGTTTGAGAATTCACTTAAAAACTCTGAATAAGGAGCAGGTGGACGGTATACAATAACAAACAGAACAGGCTTTTGAGTTTTCCAGTTTGGGTGTGAGAGACTCAGGGTGAGACTTTCAAATGAGTTATAACTATGTTTAGGTCTAGGGTTGATTAATAGGCTTGAGTCAAAGATCGCTGCCACACCTCCACCTCGGCCTGTGTTTCGAGGGATGTGACAGTAACTGTGACTAGGTGGAGTGGATTCATTTAGGCTGGCATATTCTTCCTGCTGTAACCATGTTTCAGTAAGACACAATAAGTCAATGTGATGTTCACTTATCAAATCATTCACTAACAGAGATTTAGATGAGAGAGATCTGATATTTAATAGTCCACATTTGATTGTCCTATTACTTTCTACTATAAGAGGAGTCATTTTAATTTTAATTAGGTTCTTATGAATAACTCCTCTGGAGTTGATTTTTGATTTATATAATCTAGGTGGGTGGGGGACAGACACAGTCTCTATGGGGTACTGGGAGTGTTGGGTGGGTAGCAGCTGCAAGGAGACAGCAGAGAGGCGTGTAAGACTGCGACCCTGCATCCTGGACTCAATGTTATTTATTCTATAAAGAGATGCTAAACATGTTTTGTTGTTGTTGTTTGTCTTGTCTGGTATTATGCTTTTCTGTAGTATTGTGTTATCACTGGATGCTGGAGAACCATAATGGCAATAAGCCATAAAGCCATAGTGTAAGTTATTCCTATTGCTGCAGAGTTATTATGAATTATTATGAGTAATCAGACACACTGACTCTGTGTGTTCAGATAGTGGTGGGAGCTGCACTACCTGCTGGAAGCTGCAGTTGAAACATAAAGCCACAAACAGTGACACCTTGTTCTGTTTAAGGACTTAGTGACACATGTAATTTATAACTGTGCACAGCAGGGAACAACTGCCACTGTGTTCATTTTGCTCCAGTGACTATGGAGGCCTCCCCTTGCGATCCCCAGGCAAAGCTGCACAGGACCAACAGACTGGCAAACCAACACAGTGGTTGGTTGCCCAATCTAATTTCACATGTAAAGAGAAAAGGATGCAGTGAATATTCTCCAGATGCCCATAAGCAGGCCTGTTGTGAGCGTAATCAGCTGAATGGTTAATGAACACACTCTAGCCCAGCCTTCCAGAGATGGAGGAGAAGCTGTAAAGCCGAGCAGCTCTGAGGTGTCAGAATGAATGTGCACTTATTTACTTCTTTTCAAGGATTGATGTGGCTGTGCCAGTACATGACATGCCCGGCGCAGTTCACTGGCGTGAGATCATTCCGTCAACATGGCCCTCTCACAGCCTCGAGGGTCAAAGCTGAAATGTTACTTCTGTTCTTCCACACAAACTGCTGTGTTATTCTTCCAACACAGTCATTTGTCAGAGCGTTTAAGCCGAGCAGAACACTTTCCTGTGTCAGCAGTAGTATGGCATCTCATCTGCTTTTCACCCAACCCTAACACACACACTCCCATAATGGGCTTAACAGAGCTGAGTATTAATGTTATTCTTGACCTCAGGAGGGGCTTAAAGGCATTTTATAGGCCTTTTGTCATTCTTCATCAGTGGGGTAAATTGTCTCAGCGGTCATGGTAGGCCCTTTCAACCAAGACGTCAGCACTAAAGTATGACCAAATCACAAAAGAAAGGAGAAACTAAAATAACATGGAGGAAGCACCTCGTGGCTCATTGTGGCCTATGTAGAGTTCCCCCTGATTTTGTTATAGAAGCTTCACATTAGGGAGGTTTTTCAGTCTTGTTGTTAAAACTGACTTTGAGATCTGCATATCGAGTGCACATGTGAGCAGTGCAGACGTTACTGTGAGCCGGAGTGACAGGAGGAGACAGTGAGAGGCTTTAGGGAAGAGCTCGAGGGAAGCTCAGAGTCCTTGGATGCAATCAGCCTTCTTCACACGAAGAGGTGACAAAATCTCCCGCTTAAAGATGAGGGGGAGTATATGTGAGAGTATCCGAGATGGGAAGAGAAGATAAGAGAGAATATTTCTCCTGGTGTCTGATAGAGGTTATTGCTTTTTGGACTTGTAAAAGTTTGATGCAACACCATCCAGGAGCAGCATGAGATAGTAAAAGCCAGTAAAAGTGTCACTTTCTCTCATGTTCATTTTGCCTTACGGAAAATGTAACATTTCTGTTAGTTATAAAAACACCAAGATAATTACTGAAACCTGAGAACACATGACTACAGCTAAGTGTGATAGAACAAGAAACACAAGTATTCAGATGAATCCAGTTTATCTCATCACGTTATTTGGAGATCAAACTGATAATAAACACACCTCAAATGTTACTGCAATATACATACATACATACATACATACATAAATGGGTTTTCTTGAATGTGAGATATAAAAAGGCAAAATTACAAATGGAACTACTATCAAGCCTTGGGCTGCTTGAGAGGCTCAGCTTGCATCTAAATGGCCAGGGGAGCAGCCCCACTGCTTTCAAAGATGACAACGCATACAGACGTAATTAGAGTGATAACTCATGATGTCTGAGATATGTCAGCAGCATGAGGATGGACGGACTGAGAGGCAATCCACTGACCAGAAACCATCATCAAGAAAACACAGACTAACTTATGTACTCACAAACAAAATGTGCTTCATATCCAACTCACAACTGAAAGGAAAACTGTCCCACAGTTCTGTTTGTCTCCGGTTTCTCATCTCTGGTTTTATTAATGGTAAAAATCAGTCAAGGAATAATATCAGTGGCTGATTAGTTTTCCCACCCAAGACAGCAATGTGTATGTAAAATAAAGCTGATGAATAAACCTGTTTTTAAAGGGAGAAATCACTGAAGTGCTACAAATGATTTGTTGTTATTCTGTGACAGATACAGTGGTAACCCACCTTTCTGGTAATCATGATTTAAGACTGAATATGTGGATAGAAAACAAACATTCTGTTCACCACAAGAGCTTGTTACTCATAAACGCAGCAGGGAACTTCAGTATTTCTTTCCTGACTCTCCTCTATTTTCATACTGTGGCTGTATTGTCGTATTTTTATTTTAACTCCTTTTCTGCAGTGTTTTGGTTTTGTATGGACTGTTTTCATACAATATTTGGAAACCTTTTCTTTAGTCAGGATTACCTTTGCCATGTTGTTTTCTTAAGACATTGCAGAGATTATTGTGTAGTACAACTACAGAATCATAATGAGAAATAAGCCTGTAGTAAACCGTCATGGTCCTTGCTCTTAAGGGAGGTGTTCCAGGCATGTCCCACCGGGAGGAGGCCCTGGGGAAGACCCAGGACACGCTGGAGGGACTATGTCTCTAGGCTAGCCTGGGAACGCTTCAACATTCCCCCAGAGGAGCTGGAGGAAGTGTCTGGAGAGAGGGAAGTCTGGGCATCTTTGCTTAGACTGCTGCCCCGACGAACAGGTTCCAGATAAGCGGAGGAAAATGGATGGATGGGAATTTCTGTCTTGCTGCTCAGTGAGCCTGTAATGCAGCTCCATGCGCTAGCCATGTGCTAAACACTATATGCTCCTGTTATTTGATCATGTTTGTTGGGCAAACTTTGCTTTATAACTGCATACAACAGCACCACAAGTCTTCCCAAGGCTCCAGAGCTGAGCAGAAACCCACATCAGCTTTGAAGCAGTGTTGTACTTTTGACGTCATATTCTTTTCTACAACATGAACACTGGAGCA
>NW_018128130.1:1846298-1862640 GCF_001952655.1 Monopterus albus
GTGCCAACAAAATAAATGTCGTGTTTATTGGATCTATCATGGTAGCAGAGGATGGTTGAAAAAATTGGCAGCAAATTATAACGTTCCACCAAAGTTTGACAAAGCAATACCATATGAAAGTTGGAAAAATGAAGTTAATGTCCGAACGCGAGTCACCGACCTCGACAAAAAAAAAAAACAAGCTCTTGCCGTGGCCCTAGGGCTGGAGGGAAGAGCCCGGGAAACCGCTATGGAAATACCTGCAGAGGATTTAGACAGCGACAACGGCATGGCAGCACTAATGGATAAGCTAGATGCAGTGTTTCTCAAGGAAGAAAAAGATCGCGCTTATGAGGCTTATTCACATTTTAGCTGTATGCATATCAGAACATACTGCATGCTAATATACTTTTTTCAATTAAATTCTGCAGCCTGCATTACTATCATGAAAGTCTTCAATTAAAATTCAGTCTTTAAGAAAATTCTTGTGCCTAGCATTTTAGCCACGCTCTGTGGATCCCAGTACCCATCTGCCAACAGATGGATCTCAGTACCCATCTGTTGGCAGTGTACCGTGTCATTGCTATGTAAGACATTCAGGTACTCCTCAAGTTGAACTGTAATAGCTCTGGTGATCCTCTTTTCATCTACTGTTTCATCATCAGGTCAAAATTGTCATTTGTCCAAATCTTTGGTTTGTGACCAATTACCTGCAAGACTGATGACATTAAGCCAAGCTGTACTGTATTTTGTGTTTACTGCTTATGCAACTGTTTGCCATTTAGCAAATTCTAATATGCTAACCTGGTGAACATAGTAAATATTTTACCTGTTAACATGTAGTCAGCATGGTCACTGTGACCAACTTAGTATGCTGTTGGTACCATTTACTGTGCAGTCTCTGTATACTCTGGTCTTGTTACAACCTCGGCCCCTCAAATTCAAGGAGGCTGGGAGTTCCACATTTCATTGTTCTTTTCTATCCAGCCACAGTAAACTATGCTAAGGTACAAGGCTAAGAATACTTCATGTTTAAAGTACAGTATGAAAACAAATAGTACACTAGTTTATTTTGACTCAGTCCCACAGACAGTGCACCATCCTGGCATCCAAAATGTACTCACTAGAGCTCCACAGTGGGTTTCTTTGGTTCTGTAGCTCCCAAATGCTGCACTAGTTCCTCTTGGTTGAGTTAATGCTTGGTATAAGCTGCAACAACCAGCTGTTTTAGGGAATTACTGAGCCTTTTTTTTTTTTAAATAAAACAGTATATTTGTAAGGTGCTTCAAACCAGTAGTTGCTTCCCTTTTCTCTATTTAGCTGGCCATTTCAGTAGGAAGGTTTTGGGCTGGGAGCCACAGGCAGAACAGACAAGTCAGAAAGTACTGAGAGATGGACGGTTTTGGTGTTTTAGTGGGATTTGTTGGCAATAAGAAATATGCAGAATCTAACTAGTAAACTATCCCTTAATGCGTAAACAAAGGTTCAGCATTCTGTGTGAGATTATTTGACCTGATCAAGATCAGGTCAACACCCACATCAGTAACTACTTTGTGATTTATTTTGTGTATAAAGTTTTTACAGTCACGGAAGTTGAGAAATTGTCTCTCAAATTATTTTAGGCTCAGTTTTTAGCTGAAAAGAATGTCTTTTTCTTTAATGAAGCATGTTAGAATATGGGATTTCTCCTTATCAATACATGTTTGAGAGATATGGCACCAGGACTGAATACAGAGTTAACTATGTTTTTCACTAAGCATCCTGATAAATATGATAAGCTAATCAAACTGGACCAGGAAGAAAAGAAGCTTTTGGTGCTGTTGTTTCAGAGATACCTTGAATCACAATGCAGAATAATTAAAACATGACAGTTAATGTGGAACACAGACCAAATGGAAGCACACAATACCTGCCTATACTGTACAGACACAGATGAACTCTAAATATGTGTCAAAGTGTCAGAGTGTTTATTTGTCATATGCATAGTTAGGAAATGTGTTTCCCTGTACAATGAAATTCTTACTTTGCCGTCCACATGAATGACACAAAATACAAACGAAATATAAAGTAGATAAATAAGTAACACAAAATCTAAGGCATATTATATATTGTGGTATTCAAACTGATTAGATTTGTTTATGCTTATATGAAATATGTCAGTGTTCTTACTGGTGTAAAAGAAACAGTATGAGTAGATTTCAGTTTGTCAGGGTAAACTGGTGAATGAAGAAATATTAAAGGAATAGTTCAACATTTGGTGAAATATTCCTACTTAGCACTGAGCATGTGGTTAACCTAGAATGGTATCAAGATTGAAAGCAGAGGTACTTTCTAAATTGAAAATATACACCTACTAACACCTGTCTCCAGCTCGGTATGTAACATTTTTACATCTCATTCTTAGATAAAACTTCCCCAAATGTTGAACAATTCCTTAATGTACCTCAGCAGATAGTACAAGAGTACACACTTTACTGCACTCCATATGTTAGACATTCATTCATTCATCTTCTACTGCTTAATCCCTGAACGGGGTCACGGGGGGATTCCAGAGCCAATCCCGGCTGGCAATCGGGCGAAGGCAGGGCACACCCTGGACAGGTCGCCAATCCATCGCAGGGCTAACACATAGACGAACAACCACACACTCTTATGGGCAATTTAGAGACATCAATCAACCTAAGCTGCATGTCTTTGGACTGCGGGAGGAAGCCGGAGTACCCGGAGAGAACCCACGCAAGCACGGGGAGAACATGCAAACTCCACACAGAAAGGTCCCGGGTTGGACACGAACCTGGAGCTTTCTTGCTGTGAGGCAACGGTGCTAACCACTGCGCCACCATGCTGCCCATGTTAGACATTGTTTTAATAATTTTTAAATATCTTTATTTATTAGCTTGTTTTCCCTATATTAATACAATGCAACTTAATTTATCCCAGCAACTCACCATCCAATCCAATAATCTCAGCCACACCCAGCGGACACTGAGTTTATTGTTGATCTTTCCAATAATACTTGTATGATGATGTTGATGTTGTAATGCTTCTCTTACGACAGTTTGGACTTAAAATGGGGCTTGTACGGAGTGGGCAGGTCAGATAGGGTCAGTGACCAGGAGTCAGAGAAAGCAAACAAGGAGCAGACAGGCAAAAACAGGTACAGTATTGTTCAAAATAATAGCAGTACAATGTGACTAACCAGAATAATCCAGGTTTTTAATATATTTTTTATTGCTACATGGCAAACAAGTTACCAGTAGGTGCAGTAGATTCTCCGAAAGCAAACAAGACCCAGCATTCATGATATGCACGCTCTTAAGGCTGTGCAATTGGGCAATTAGTTGAAAGGGGTGTGTTAAAAAAATAGCAGTGTGGCATTCAATCAGTGAGGTCATCAATTTTGTGAAATAACAGGTGTGAATCAGGTGGCCCCTATTTAAGGATGAAGCCAGCACTTGTTGAACATGCATTTGAAAGCCTGAGGAAAATGGGTCGTTCAAGACATTGTTCAGAAGAACAGCGTACTTTGATTAAAAAGTTGATTGGAGAGGGGAAAACCTATAAAGAGGTGCAAAAAATTATAGGCTGTTCAGCTAAAATGATCTCCAATGCCTGAAAATGGAGAGCAAAACCAGAGAGACGTGGAAGAAAACGGAAAACAACCATCAAAAGGGATCGAAGAATAACCAGAATGGCAAAGGCCCAGCCAATGATCAGCTCCAGGATGATCAAAGACAGTCTGGAGTTACCTGTAAGTACTGTGACAGTTAGAAGACGTCTGTGTGAAGCTAATCTATTTTCAAGAATCCCCCGCAAAGTCCCTCTGTTAAAAAAAAGGCACGTGCAGAAGAGGTTACAATTTGCCAAAGAACACATCAACTGGCCTAAAGAGAAATGGAGAAACATTTTGTGGACTGATGAGAGTAAAATTGTTCTTTTTGGGTCCAAGGGCCACAGACAGTTTGTGAGACGACCCCCAAACTCTGAATTCAAGCCACAGTACACAGTGAAGACAGTGAAGCATGGTGGTGCAAGCATCATGATATGGGCATGTTTCTCCTACTATGGTGTTGGGCCTATTTATCGCATACCAGGGATCATGGATCAGTTTGCATATGTCAAAATACTTGAAGAGGTCATGTTGCCTTATGCTGAAGAGGACATGCCCTTGAAATGGTTGTTTCAACAAGACAATGACCCCAAACACACTAGTAAACGAGCAAAGTCTTGGTTCCAAACCAACAAAATTAATGTTATGGAGTGGCCAGCCCAATCCCCGGACCTTAATCCAATCGAGAACTTGTGGGGTGATATCAAAAATGCTGTTTCTGAAGCAAAACCAAGAAATGTAAATGAATTGTGGAATGTTGTTAAAGAATCATGGAGTGTAATAACAGCTGAAAGGTGCCACAAGTTGGTTGACTCCATGCCACACAGATGTGAAGCAGTTATAACAAACTGTGGTCATACAACTAAATATTAGTTTAGTGATTCACAGGATTGCTAAATCCTAGAAACAAAAACGTTTGTACAACATAGTTTTGTGTTTGTACAGTCAACGGCAGACACTGCTATTTTTTTGAACACACCCCTTTCAACTAATTGCCCAATTGCACAGCCTTAAGAGCGTGCATATCATGAATGCTGGGTCTTGTTTGCTTTCTGAGAATCTACTGCACCTACTGGTAACTTGTTTGCCATGTAGCAATAAAAAATATACTAAAAACCTGGATTATTCTGGTTGGTCACATTGTACTGCTATTATTTTGAACAATACTGTACAAGCAGAGGCAAGGATCAAGGTAGCAAAAAGGGCTGGCTGGAACAAAATGTACACAAGACAGTCTGGTGAATGACTACAGGAAAAGGGCTGGAATACATGCATATACCTAGAGGGTGAGGAGACAGCAAGTAGCAGGTGTACAGGTGAGAAAATGCAAAAGCAGAGGAGGCCGATTTGACAGATGTGGGGTGAAACCTTAACTGTTGCACCTCTGGGGTTAGTGAAGCTGCTGTAGCAAACAGGAGGAGCAGGTGGTTGTAGTGAGCTGAGGACTGTGTATATGTGAAGCAGAGTGAAGGAAAGCTCAAAGGTTGATGCACATGCTTGCAAACATTGCAAGAGTAAAATGACTGTCAGCACTTGAAATGAACCTCCTGAACAGCATCCCGGGAGCTGATGATAGGGCAATTTTGCCAACATTTCCAAAGGCCGTTACATGGCAATAACTCCCATATTTACCATAATATAGATATCTTGAAAATAAAACCCCACTGAAATGAACTGTGCAGGCCTAGTAGAGCTCCTACCACATGGGCCCAAATGATGTCTTATGATCTCAACTGGCTTCTCTGTGTAATGCACAGAAAGACTATGATTCTAGTGGGACTGTGCCCAGTGTTTTAAAATTACTCCTCAGCTGTGATTCTGTAGTCTGAGAGTGGAGTGAGAGTAAAGCATGTCTGCACAGACTGGCTTTTGCTTTTATTATTGGTCTCTCAGGAGTTATTGGTCTCTCAGGAGCCATGTGTCACGCCAGCACAAACCAACCAAACAATGTAAACAGTAACAAGAAATAAAAGCAAAAAATAGCTTTAAATACACACTTGAGGTAACTAGACCATATGGGGGCAGCATGACAACAGTGAGAATTACTGACACTTTTGGTTTGGTCCCAGTTTTACAAACACAGGTTTTACACAAATAATTTGTTCCCCTTTTCAAAGTTACAGTACAATTAGAACCCCACCTATACTGGAAAAACATGTTTAAACAAATATTTTATAGTGTAAAAACTTAAACATCACTTACATTTAGAGTTTTCTAGTGAACAAATGTTATAAATGTGACACCATTTCTAAATGACCTCAAACATCACTTTGCATCTACTTACTGACACATTTTTAATTGTTGGCAGACATATTTTACTGTATATCATTACTGGTCTGTGACCATGTAAAATCAATGCATCAAAGCAAGTAGAAAAACACATGAAACAAAACCCATTTTCACTGCCAGCACTTTTCATAGGAACTGTATCTTCAGTATTAAAGCTACTGTATTTCACTGGAGACTGTTGGCTCTGTGCTCTTGGAACTGCCCAGAAGGAGATCTTACTGTTGAAGTTTTAAATGTAATGCACCAAGTTCCACACACCTATGTTGTATTAGGATGGATATAAAGTGTTTAAACTCAAACCCTGATATTATGGAGCCCCCCCATCCCCCACCACCACCAAAAAACAAGCCCATGATTACATTATATGTAACCCATTTGTCAACTGGCTTTAAACTAAAAACCTTTAGGCACATGGATGTGTCTGGATCCTCCTGGCCTTTCTCCTGTGCCAACCAAAGACTGTTTTGTGTAATTTCTTAAAAGACATATTGTCACAGACTGTCACAACAAAAGTCAGACTGATTTAGCCAGGCTCAGATTTGCAGACACATTGTGTTGGTTATCAGTGTAACAAGAGCTTTAAGAGTGAACAAACAAGATGTCAGCTTTCAGGCAATCAGAAACAGATCAGATGCATGGAGGGTCACAGACAAGCCATTTATCATCCACACATTTCTGTGCAGCCTGTGAAATCAGATGTGAGTCCTCTTGTTGTTAAACTCAGTGAGTCTGTGGTGTTGGCAGAATGTTAATCCTCATGGGTCATGTAGTGCAGAGTCTCCAGAGACGCTTACAGCTTCACTTTACAGTGTAACTGCTTCTGTCAGGATATTTATAATGCCGTTTGGCTTTATTTAACAAGGATAGTCAGTTTTATCTAACCAGTGTTTTCAGGGGATTTGCTGCTACAAGTAGGATTGGTGGAAGTTGGCTGAGATTAAGAAAAGAAAGTGAACAAAAATCTCAAGGCTACATTTTTCTTTACCAAGACCAAATACTGCTGCTTGAGCACAAACCTCTAACCCACATTTTGACTTTGTGTGCTAGACACAAAGCATCCTGTCATGTTGTTATCATAATCTTGATAGACAGGTAGATCTTCACTGTCATTGTGCAAAAATACAATGAAAATCAGTTTAGCACAGTTACTGTACACTGTGTGTGCCCATGTGTTTTAAATTAGCATTATTTGATGATATGAAGGAAAATATTAAGTTCATTAAGTTTAGTCTCAGCCAGTGGCAGCAGGTTTTACTATAGCACAGTGTTCAGTTCCTATTTCTACCAAATCTTTAGTGTAAAGTGTAGGCACATAGCTTATATAGCATGGTAGGTACAATATCCATCAAGGACCACTGCAGTGAACCTGCAGCTCTTTGCCTGCTCACCTGTGGCTTGTGGTTGTTTTATCTGTTCTCAGCTTACATTCATGAGATGTTTTTTTACATTTTAGGATGTATTTCCAGTCAATCTAATTGCATTTGAATATGTGACAATAAATCTGCCAATATTTTTCATATAAAATTTATTTTGGTATCATCTCATAATGTATGGAATCTGTAAGCCCAAACATAACAATAGCACAGAGGTTTGTTAGCCAGGCTTCTGACTGAATTGCCATCTCAGATAGGCAGGAAAACATAAAGCTAAGTGCAAATTAAGAGGAGCACAGGACATTCTTATCTGGGAGTATTTGTATTTTTCCACTGAACACAATAGGAAACACTTCTGCTTGATATGTCAGACTTCACTGTCGTATTTAAAGCATCAAACCTGGAGCGTCGTTTCACATCACTCCATGCTCCACGGGCCCAGGCCTTGAACTTTGCAAGCACATGGTAAACACACTGACATGTCAGTGACAGAATCAGACTACGTTTTTTAAAAATATACGAAGCACTCAGAGGCAGTCACATTGTCATTGTGTCAGGTGGAACTGCTTGTGCTAAAAACCCTCACAGTGAAGGGGGATTTGCAAAGACATGCCTCAGAGATGCTGCTGCTACCCTCTCTCCCGAAAATGACAATTGAAGTATTTTGTATCAGACCTTTAGCTGTCAAGGCACAAAGCTGAACAGAGAATAACGAATATTAAACAAAATTATTATAGACCTTGACAAATGCAATAAGATGATTTATAACAAGGCCTACATAATACTATGTTAGGTATTTTTAGTCAGATAGAAATTGGATAGATACTTTATGTATTAGAAATGTTTAGTGGAGATAGGATGTCTAGTTAGACTGTTAAATGCTTAGGCATGCTTATGAGTTTCTACAGGGTACATCTGGTCAAGGATAACTAGAGAGAAAAGTTGATGACTGTCAGAAGACAGGGTGTTTAATATTATTATTACGACGTGTATAACGGTAGCCTTAGCCATAATATGTTCTTATGTTTAAGTCATGACATGTTACTAGAGGTCGTGAGAATGTTTTTAGTACATCTGCCTGCGAGCAGTTTGGAGGTGCAAGATACCTGAGCGTGTAATGTTAATTTTACCTGTGATCCTTTGAATAAATCAGCACTGTTTTGAAGTTACTTGGACTGTCTCGTCTCTCAGAGTTAGCAATGGTAAGAAGAACCAAATAGTCCTACAACTACAACAGAAATATGTGAGGCCACACTGGAAAGATTTTATAGTAGTAACAAAAGGGAAGTCCACTTATTCTAAACTCAATTCCAACCTTGTTTTTAAAAAAAATCTTTTTAATTCAGCATCTGAAGATGTTTTAAGAATCACTAAGCCAGGGGTGCCCACACTTTTTCGCCTTGCGAGCTACTTTTCAAATGACGAAGTCAAAATGATCGACCTACACGCGTGCGTGCGCGCACACACACATACACACAAAATAAATGTATGAATGAGTGTCTAGTTTTTATGAACAGTCTGAAAGTGCCGCTCTACATTTCCCTTCGGAATAGCGATGGTAGATTGGTAGATCTAACAAACGCACTTCGAATATAACTTCACGAAAAAAAAGTCCTCCTACACGCGACTTAGTGATTCTTAGTGACTGTGCATGTTTGGTGACTCGTGGGTCAGAAAAGACAAGATCTCAGACTGGCTGCCCTGCATGTCAATCAAGTAGCAAATGGATGATAGGCTATATATGAATGATTGGCACTTTCTGCTTTTCCTGTTAGGGGTCGCCATAGCGAATCGTCACACTGACCATGTTAACATTTGGCACGTGTTTTACGCCGGATACATCTACTTTATTTTTGAATGGCACGCGATCTATTGGGCACCCCTGCACTAAGCCTTCTTTACAGCTGGGTGTTTTTCCTAAAGCATTTAACACAGCACTTGTTAAGCCTTTTTTTTTTTTTGAAAAAAGTATTTTAGACTGATCAACACTGAGTAACTACAGGCCAATCTCTAATCTATCATTCTTAGTAAAATGTCTACACACAACTAAGCTGTTGTGTGATCCACAGCACAGTGAACACAGTGAAACAGCTGTTATGTTTGCATATGTATTTTGTTTTTGAGCACCATGAAGTGGTCAGAGAAATAGGTGCAGCTCTTTTTCTCACAGCCTTACTGTGACTGTCTGATGGGACCAAAATTATTTCTTGTTCTCTGTGGGTAAGATTATTGCGATGCATGCCTGATAAAGCCTGTGGCAAAATGTATGTTTGTGCAGTTACACTTGTGAATAAATGGAAAAGACAGGCTCTTTAGTGTGCGACAACATATTTTATATATTTAATTTTTTGCAGTAGATTTCTGCCTTGGAGTGCAGTGAGTTCCCTGGGCTCTCCCACAGGCAGAGGATGCCAGTAGAAATGACACAACATCAGCTGAACCACTATTATCAGCTCTTGTTGTTAGCATTTGCATATATTAGACTAAGTCAGCAGGGCTGTTTGCACAGATAATGAAGCCAGCAATAACTCTGGACACCTGTAACAGTAAGTTGCAACCTAAAGCAGCTTGCCTACTGTACCTGACAGTACAGTACCATATTCCAAACCAGACACACTAGCTCCAGCTCAATACAGTATCACATATCTCAGGTTTAGAGATCAACTGTTGACAACAAATGCTTCAGACTAAACAATAATGACAAAATACACTATTTTCTGATCTGATACCCTTAACAACAGGATGGCCTTGTTTCAATCAGGGGAGACATAGAAGAAGCAGTTCAGAAGTGTTTAAATGTTTATTACTTGAAAGTTCAAGAACAGAGATCAAATAAATTTGGTGCAGCTACTCCCTTGAGCAGACAGCTTAAGAAGTGAGAGGACCGCCCTTGCATGGCATAGAGAATCATCCCCCTGAGTCTAGACACTGGTGGTGGAGAAGGATGATGAGGATGGAGAGAATGAGAGAGGACAGGACGCCAATGAGACAATCAGGAACCAGGAGAAGGATGCATATGAGGACTCGGAGTCTGATGATGGTGAAGGACCTGAGATGAGGTGAGAGGTGATGCAGAAGAAGAGGCTGGAGCAGGAAACTGGTGAGCCCAACACCGGACCCTTGGAATACGGATCTGAGGAACTGGAGGTGAATGGGGTGGAGGAGGGCTGCAACCAGCAGCGCTGAAATGACACCTGACAGCAGGTAAAAGGATGGCTTTAAATCTCTGACAGGTAAGAGAAGAATGGCTCACCTAGGCCATGGCAGAAACTGATTGGTTAATATGTGGAAGGCCCACAGTCATGTCATAGAGAGTGAAGAGAAGAGGGAGTGTGTGTACACAGTATAGCGTGTTCCTGCTTGAACATTAGCTTCATTTGTCTGTTCCTTCAAACACTGTTACAAATCACTGTTCAAAAAATAAATCTGTTTTATGGTGTGACAATGTTCTGGTTAAGGGTCAGTTAGGTTTACTGTAGGCATGCTTTGTTGTCATGGTTACAATTTTAACCACATGTTTAAGGTGTGGCAACAATAATTAAAAGAAGGTGACTGTTACAAAGAGGAAACAAACAGCCATCTACAAAGTCCGTAAAGAGATCATTATTAAAAATCTTGTGTGAACAAGTCATTATCATGTGGGGACACATTAGTATCTTGTTAGCATAAGACAATTAATATTTTATGTGCACAAGAAATTTTTTAACAATTTCATTAATATAGCAGCACAGCAACATGGTAGTTAGCGCTGTTGCCTCACAGCACGGTTCTGGGTTCCAGCCCCGGCCGACCTGAGGCCTTTTGCATGTTCTCCCTGTGCCTGTGTAGCTTCACTCCGGGTACCCCGGCTTCCTCCCACAATCCAAAGACATGCAGCTTAGGTTGACTGGTGGCTCTAAATGGCCTGTAGGAGTGAGTGTGTATGGTTGTTTGTCTACATGTCAGCCCTGTGACAAACTGGCGAGCTGTCCAGGGTGGACCCCACCTCTCGCTCAGTGTCAGCTGGGATTGGCTCCAGCCCCCCTGTGACCCTGTTCAGGAATAAGCAGCATAAATGATGGATGGATCGATGGATGATTTCATTGATATAACTCAGCAACTCATACTTGAGCTACATTAAAAATTGTGTTTTTCTAAAAATGACACTGCACAATCGAGGTCATGTAGCAACAAACAATGTTCAAAATCAAACCTGTTTTGAGATAATTATTCTGTTTTTCTCTATGAAAAAGTTATTTTTTCATATTTTTGTAATGGACATGACCCATCAGGAAATGCTAAAAAAATCAATAATGTCCTGTCTCGGCCTGTCAACCTACTGTTGGCTTGTTAGTGTACAGATGTATGAGGGCTGGTGCTCTCCTTTTCAATTTCCTGCACTGCAAAGGAAATTGCTGATGTGCTGATGGAAACCTCATTAACTACAGCACACATGTCCACACCAAGGGAAGACTGATGAGTCACGTAGTCTGTGTTGTCCCAGTTCGCTGAGTAGGTGTTCAGATATTTTACTGGATTAATTAAAACACTGACCTTTTGGTGGTGACACAAAGAAGAAAATTCAGGAGATTACTGAATCATCTGGATTTAACATCTGGGCCCCATAATATCCAAGCTAAAGTTCATGCCAGTCCATCGGATAGTTGTCAGATATTTGAAGCCAAAATGTCAATGTCATGGTGGTACTAGAGGTGAAGTCAGAGGAAGCCCAGAGTGGTGCAATGCCTACAGTACAACTAAAACGTCCAGATTTAACCAGAACAATTTGACTTTTTAAAATTTTTCTAGCTGATGGTGGTAAAGGTACAGACAGGAAAACATGGAGAAGAGATAGGGTATGACGTGTAACAAAAGCCCTCAGCCAGGAATCAGACCATGGGCATTGCGATTATGTGGTACGCAACATAACTGGGCTATTCAAGATTTTTTAAGAGTCAGCTATGTTACTTCATTTAGGTTTACTCTGACTTAATGGAAACAACTGGATTAAAAACCCCTCTATTAATGTGACTGAAATGAAATGGCTGGCTGAGGTGACAACACAACAGCTGTGTGGAAGATTCTCTTTCAAAAAGTGTTAAAGAGTTTAGAAAAGTTTTGTATTTGGGCCTACAAACCTTAGAAACATGCTCTCTAACCATACAGTTACTCTAGATGGCCTCTAGTACTACTCTAAATCTGTAAAAATAAGTGCCGGTGGCAGATGGCACACTCTTTTTGGTAATGGACTTCACTGTTTCCCCAGTATTTAATAACTTCATGTCACATTTAATGAGTGGTAATTGATTATAGAGGTTAAAAAGCTGTAACAACAACACCAAATGCATAATTATCTCAGCTCATGTGGAAGGTACAGAAATGGAACATCAGCTCAGAGAGCAACAACTGTTAATGGCTTGTTTGATGACTAAACTGCCAAAGATTACGATGAACTTGTTTGCTACAGAAAATGTCCCTTTAATATGTTTACAAGTATTCAGAGGCATGGAAGCAACATGAGGGGCACTTGGTTTACATGAGAGATGATCAGCTTAGACGCCTACAGCAGCCTTTGGTTGTAATGCAGTAGTGTGCTTTCCATATAACTGCCCTGTGGTGACATAACACAAACCAGTGGTGTATTAGAAATACACTGTATAGTATTACTTAATTAAAAAATTCCTCTGTGTCTCAATTTTGACTTTTCTTTGTAGGAACAACCCAGTGAATGTCCAGGGTGTACACCCATGTGACATGGCATCTCGGAGGCAGTTCTGACCTTAGCAGGAGGGAACACTTGTCCGTGACGTTCAGTGGTGAGAAGCTGAAGAAGCTGTGCTGATGGGAGTCAGGAACACAATGTTAAAATGGTATGACAAGTTATATTTTTGCTTGTAATGTAGCTAATCATTTCTGACTACTTACTGAAACACAGTGCCATAATTTAACCTTTGACTGTAGTGTTTTGCAAAGGTATTTGTGGTACTGCCACAGTTTTGACCAAATAAGTAGTCCATAGGCTCTGTGTCCCTCTAGTCACACCCAGGGTTTTTGATTTGCATGATCAAAATGAGAGATTACCTTGAACCATTCAGTGCATGCTGAGCTTCAGTCTGATTTTATTGTAGCTTGTGGATTTCACAACAGTCGTTTTAACAGTTACACAGTGTATGATCTCGAATGGTCATTGAAACATATAGCTCGCACAAAGTTAGACATGAATGTGTCATAAACATACAAACTCAAAACGCTGACTTTTAAATATGTCTTGTTCAACTAAGGAAGCAAACAGATCCACAGAAGATGCACAGTGAGCAAGCTGCTGCCACAGCATTAGGTCATATTGTTATGGCTGATCGGCGTGTAGCTTTATTTTGGAAGCGTACGCTCCGTTTCCGCCTTAGTGTCGGTGTGCTGCGGCTGACAGTAGGGTTAAAGTTCAGCGTGCAGTCACTGCTCTCGACAGTTTAACCTCGATATGGCGAAGCTCAAGTTCTGTGCGAATATTTCCTGGCTGTTCACGGAGCTTCCGGACTTCAGTCAGCGAATATACGCGGCTGCCTCGGCTGGCTTCCAGGCGGTGGAGGCAGCCTGGCTGTACGACTCCGACCTGCGGGAGCTTCGGAAGGCCAGAGAGGCTACAGGAGTGGAGGTGGTCCTCATCAACACCCCGCCAGGTACAACCACTGGCCACTGATATGTTTAGTAATAACTAGCTAGATGATGTGATGGGATGTATGGGTACATCTCACGTCTTTTCCAACAAGTTATTAAGAAACACGTTATTAACATGAGACGTCCTTTCCTCGCTTTCACCTTAACTGTCCAATCACCAACTAATTTCAGATAAAGGGGTGTGTCAGTTCACAAAAAACTTCCGTGATGGATGGTCTCGTGTACCCTCGGTCACAGCCCCTCCAGCACCGCCCACGGTCCTCCTGGGTCTTCGGGTCCGATACGTTCTCGGTCGAATTACTTCAGGTTCGACCAAGGACGTAGGAAGGATCTTATGTACCCTTATGACAAGTGATGCACCCTGTATGTGTGTCTCAGGAGACGTAAAGGCGGGTGATCTTGGACTTGGAGCAGTGCCTGGGAGAGAGGCAGAGTTCAGACAGGGTCTGGATCTGGCTTTGAAGTATGCAAAAGCCTTGGACTGCAAAAGGTGAGGCTTTGGCAAAGCTCACTGTTTCTGTTGTTTCACCCCTTAACTTGAAACTGTGCAAGTTAAAGATAAGCCTCCTCATCTCACTCAGATCCTACTCTAAGCTCTCAGTGTTCTATGTTTTCTCATATCTTTGTCTGAAATAGTTTAGAGATTTCACCAAGATCCAAAATCAAATATCTACAGTTTATAAATAGTAGCTATCACATTTTATTTCTTTGAGATTCACATAGTTGTCTTATGTATTGTTATTTAGTAAGATCTAGGCTCAGTGTTTATTTAGCTTATTCAATAGCCTACTGTATTCAGTTAAATATTCTACTAAACAGGCTATTTGTTTATTGCACTTGAGTTAGACTAAACTAGGTGTACATCAGAAATTAGGATTTTATAACAAACTTGAGCTCACAGCAAAATAACTTGTTTTTTATAAATCATTTTAAATCCCCTTACCATCCAGTGCACATAGCCTAGGTTTCTAATGAGATTCAGAGAGGGCGACTTGTGGAGCACAATAAATGGGAAAATCACTTCCAAGTTTCCAGCTTTTTTCATGTTGTCACTTTAGCGCTGTATAGCAGTCAACATGATGATAATGGTGACACTGCTGCTGCTGATTAGCTTGTCATATCTCAGCTGGTTTGCTGTTTGTGTACGTGATGCATTTGTAGCTCGCCTTTCTTCAGAAGAAGAATTTCTGCTCTTTGGTGATGTCTGTGCTGGACCTTCTGCACAGTGCAGCTCTCTCACTTGCCTGGCCAGTGCCAGCTTATTCTTGGGCTAAAGTTACTAGTAGCCTACTATTTAAGGAAGGACTGATGGTGGGTTTCAGCCACTATAACTTCAAACTGTGACTTCACTAGATGTAAGCGGTGTGTATGCGTGACATGATTGATCCGTTCAATCCACTCTGACCTTCGTGCAGCGTCTCTGGTCAGAACAGCTGTCTGTCAGCAGGAGGACAGCAGTGAAAGCAGGAGCCTGATCCATCAAAAGAGACTCAAGTAAAAAGTTTCCAACACATAAACAGGCTAACAGGTGATCTACCTGATTTAAGCAGCTGCCTGGTGCAAAAAAACAGACCTGATGTGTTAAAAAAATGGACCCAGCGATGACGAGTGTGTCTCAGAGTCGGTGTGGATTGATACGGATTGGTAGTCTTTGCTTTGTGAGACAGGCATGTGACAGACCTGCAGATAAACGCTGCAGTGACAGTATGGCGGAGACCATTATGTCTGTCCACCATTTCAGTCATTTGTGCATAAGCTGTTTGTTTTGCAGTCACATCCTGTGCACCCACCTCATTTGCACCTTCAATCAATAAATTTGGTCGAAAAATGTGACTGATCACTTGCAGTCTGGAGCCCTGGCTGACAGCGATCTTCATCAGACACAGGCACCTGAGCACACAAAGCACATGCAACATCAACAGTAAAACTCATTTCACTTCTTTGCTCATACCTGGCTCCTCATGCAACTGGAAAGACTTCAGGGTCAAGTGAGAATTGAGGAGCGAGTAGGCTGCTGGAGGACGTGTAACCTAGGACACACGACCACACGACCACATCCTTTGCAGAAGTCTGACTGACACACATACAGGATCGGAGGAAATGACATGCCATGTCTGTTACAGTGTGTATCCTCGGTTCCTCTCTCCTCACAATTTGTCCTTGCATCTTACGTAGGCGGGACTAAGACTTAAGGAAAGTGACGACCCATATAAGAGATTTAGGAAACACCCACACACTCATCAGTCAGGCATTTGTGATTGATAATTTGAAGCATTTGTTAGTATAGGGACCAAACGACAGGTGGCTGTAGCTCAGGTACAGTGGGTTCTCCTCTCAGGGTTGGCGGTTTGTCCTTTTATAAGTCAAGTGAAGTTAGACAAACTACAAACACTTAGCTATCCATCCATTTTCTATACCACTTAGTCCCAAACGGGGT